>NC_056736.1:387729286-387845315 GCF_019279795.1 Protopterus annectens
ACACTCCAAAAAGTTTTGGTGATCGGAGTCCCATCCATGCAATGATTTATCAAGGCAGGGTGTGTATGTACTCGGACTACCAGGTTGGGAAAGCATGATGACCCATGGGTCGAGACAACGTACGAGATGGGTCCCGAGAAGTGGAGAGTGGGCAGTGTGTAGTGGTGTGGTTAGACCCGACCTGCACCCAGAGTAAGGATGAGTGCTCTAGAGGAGGGGTGGGGGAACTATGGGTATAAAATTATGGGCCGAGATCTGCAGGTGTTGGCTGAAGCAGTTCTATTCGGACCAACCCGGGGATGTAAGCAATAGTGTGAATTGGACAGAGCTGCTGCCTAACGAGCAGCCATTCCCGGGCACAGTCTATTTTACATGGCAAAGTATGGTATAACCAGATATGTTGTTGCAAAACCCACTAAATAACACCAAAAAACACATGGTCGTAACACCCCACTGAAGGCATGTAAGCCGATCTCATTGGCATCACAAGTTATTATTGTTGTCCTCACCCCCTCCCAGGGGTGTGAGTGTCCAAACCTACCTCCCAATTCAGTGTATATGTACAGCTGTTGCTGTAGAAGAAATGGCCAACTGTGGACCTTCCCTTCAGCCTTCCTTCACATCCCTGGATATTTCTCCTACTATCTCTCCCTCTCTGTGCCCCAGTAACACCACTTGCCTATCAATTCTTCATTTCTATTAATGTTTAAAGTTACAAGTAGGTGACACCCTCTTCCCCAACTATATTGGCAGAATCTGGAACCCCCTACCCACATGTATTACCTCAGCTGTCCCACAGGACACATGTAAATAACACATGAAGGAACATCTCAAGCACACTTGGATCAGCACATGTTCACCACCTGATGAACCCCCCCCCCACAACTTACACTCTATACCCCTACATCAACTAGTGAAACTGACACCTCTTGTCCTGCCTTGCATACATATCCCAACATCCTTTAAACCTTCCCTATTGCTCCCCTACCAATTATTCCCACAGCCTACTATACAGTTACAATGTGTCCCCCTCGTTACAATGTCTCTCCCTCTACCAACCTACCTACTCCTTCACTATTCTCTTCTACTGCACCACACAGGTATACCATAACTAAATCTTAACCTGAATACCTGAGTGTAACCTATTCAGAACTGTTAAACTGGAATCTAACTTCGCCTTAAACTGACCTTTGTCAACAGTCATACCTGACATGTAAACCTGACCTAAGCATGTATAATACCGACATGTTAATGTAAACAAAGCATGAAGAATGTGGCACATAGCTATGTTAAGTCTGTTACTCTCTATGAATGTGAACACCTCAGTATTGCCAGTAATGTGTAGCTGGGGTTTACTATGGAGCACTACTCCCTGGGCCAATGCTGAAAATGGACAAGCATCCAGTCGGATTGTCCCGATCAGCAAATGTAAACTAAATACATGAGGTAGCATGTGGGGTATGCAGGAGCAAGCTGGTATAAGCCTGCTTGGATGGCGGTAAGCAATGCCCACACTGGTTGAGCAATGTAGAAGCCAACTCAATGTAAGACGCCGTAACCGGAGGTCAGCAATGCTGAGCCTCATGCAAACCAGTGCATACCCACCTACAATTTCTCTACAGTGCCTTAGTCACTCTGTAACCAACAGCTCTCATCGTGCCCATTAACAAAATAATCTGCACTCCCAGGTTGTAACCCCCCAACCCTCCACACTATAGTCTAAGTGAGTTACCAGTAAGCCATGGCAGATACACATTCAGCTGCTATCATGAACATATAATCCAGTACAGTCATTCTACAGTATAGGAAATGTATGTAAGTATGTAGATTAATACAAGCAAACATGTGTACATTGCTCAATCACAGTATATTGAGCAGTCTATGTGTATCAAAGAACAGTGCTTGTCCAATCATACTATGAGAACAGTAGTCTTGCATAATACCGAAGAGAATAATGAAAAACAGTGCACGCCATGGGGACGTGTGGGCATGCTTCATGGACAGAATGTCACACCTGGGGTGTCGGTTCCGCAGAACCAGGAGATGAGGCTGGCCAGTTGTGTGAGGAAACTGCTGCTTCTCAAACCCCTGACAGAATGCTACCAGTGGGAGAAACAGTGTAGACCAGCTACGTCTACTCTTGACACAACAACAGGTCCATCCCTGGCAGGACGAACCACAAATTGTGAGTCACATCGATGTCTCCACCAGTATCGGAGGAGGATCAAGGGAAGGCTCGTACATACATGCACTAAATGGATGAAGAGCCTGCAGAATCTTGGGTCGAGACATTATTAATGGAGGAGTACTGAGACGTGCAGAGAGGGAAATGTGTGGAGGTGTGGTATGGCTGGGCTAGCAACTGGAGAATGGATGGATGCTGTGTACGTGGAGCTCGGGGGCCGGGGGAAGAAAACATGGGTATGACATTATGGTAGAAATATGCAAATGAAGCAGAACAGCAATAGTGTAGTGGGTAGAGCATCCAACCAATGAGCAGGCATTCCCAGTTCGAATCCCACTGTAGCACAGTCTATTTTACATGGCAAAGCACGTTATAACCAATACTTCTGTTGCAAAACCCACTAAATAGCATATATATATATATATATATATATATATATATATATATATATATATATATATATATATATATATATATATATATATATATATATATATATATATATATATATATATATATACTGGAGTACCACAAGAAATGCACATGTGAAGTATCAGTGTCAGATGGAATAAGGCACAAGTAAGCAGGTGTAAGCACAAATAAGCAATATTAAGCATATGTATGCACTAGCAAGCAGGCTTAAGGCCTTACAACTGCTTTAAAGTGCCTTAATCACTCTGTATCCAATGGGCCTTTGTCAGCCTAGCAACAAAATAAACAGCCATGCAGGTCATGAACCCAGGATCCTATACACCATATTCCCAGTAGCTATCCACCAAGCCATAACAGAAGTACAGAAGACTGAGGTAAAAGTAAACATGTCCTCACCATAGTATAACCAAACTGAACCTGTGAAAGGCATCAGTATACAGTCATATGTGCCAAAACTAACTACAGAAAATACATATGTGACCTGGAGTACTGCAGTAAGTCCAGATGTCAGGTGTTATTGTAATTAAGTGTAGAAGTTCCCAGGACCCCATACAGTGTACGTACACATGTCTCAAGGATACAAGACACATATATAACAAGTGATGAAGGGGAAATCAATCCCAAAAGACAAATATCATGCAAATCACATAATATGCACCGCTAAGTGCAGCACAGCACTGGCTCCCAGACTACTGGCAGGTTACTACCAGTGGGAGAAACAGTGTCAACCTGTTATGTCTAATCTTAAACAAACACATGTCCGTCCCTGCCGGGACGACCCCAAATATTCTGCTAAAAAGAGTCCTCGGGGTAACATACCATGTGTCAAATGTAAGCAAAGACGGTAATGTATGTTTACGGACTACATGTGTGGGAAACCTGAAGATCCATGGGTTGGGACAACTTACGCGAAGGTTCCCGAAAAGGGGAGAGTGGGCAATGGGTAGTGGTGTGGTTAGATTCGGCTGGAACCTGTAGGAAGGATGATTGATGTGGAAGAGAAATGGGGGGAGAATGGTGGGTATGACATTATGGACTGAGCTATGGCAGGGTTGGATGAACCCGTTCTAATGGGACTGGCCCGTGGATGTCAGCGAAAAAGGAGGTGGGACACAGGGAAGGTACTGAGACATACCATTTCCCATGGCAAACCACATTATGGGTAATATGTATGGTGCATAACCCACAGAATAACATATATATATATATATATATATATATGAACTGGACAAGGGAGCCCGCAGGATTTTTTGCAGGGGGGTGCAAACCCAGAGCCCCACCCACATAGCTCTCCCCGCCCCCCTGCCAACAGCCCCGCCCACATCCACCCACCCAAGCCCCGCCCACACAGCCATTCCAGTGTCCCATTACTTGGCTATTTCTCCCCATTTGCCGTAGACACTGTTCAAATCTGTGTGCATACTGTTTTATGCTTTAGTTCTACAATGATTACAGGCAGTTGGATTTAATTTACAACTTTTATTTCAAACATTATAGCCCAAACACTGAGACATTTACTAAACCTAAACAAAGCAATAGTCTTACAATGAAAACAGACTTGGCAATAAAGCTTCTCTACTTTTGAAACTCACATTCAATGAAACAGCTTGAAACCCACATTCAAAGAAAATGCATCTGGCCAGTGGCAGGTTATTTACCTTTGAACTGTTTTCAAGCAATAGGCTCCTTGAACACTGTTAGGGCAATGCAAAAGTTTTGATTTACCTGATTGTATTAATTATAATATATAATTGAATTATATCCCTTGTATTGTACAGCAACACTTGTTTGAGTGTCTCTGCTGAAGTAAAAGTAATCTGAATAATTCCACATTAAAGATATATGAAACTAATGAAGATGTTGTTGCTAGAAAACAACTGTATATTTCAGTGTTTCATCTACAAATTCAGTGCCTGTTGCCGTCAAAGAATAAATTGCCTATGTTAAATTAAAAAAATGGTAAGCTGGTATATTGCAATAGAAAATGGATGGCAAGCTGAAAAACAGGTTCATAGTTTTTAGGCATCTCATCCAAAGGAGGACATCCTCAGGACTGCAGCATACAAATATACTTCCTGTAGGAATAGAACCTCAAGCCTCTACATTAAGATACAAGTATTCTACTTGTGGTGCTACTAACATAGATTTAAAACTTTATACCACAATAGAGATACCACTTGCTAAACAAAACAGTTGCAAATTGTAAATAGACTTGGCATGAGCAGCAGTAAACTTAAAACTCAGTTCCTTGAAAATGCATTTGAAAATAAATTCCACCTGCTAACTCTAACTTGGGCATTTCACTTTCTCTCTCCCTCACAAACATACCATACCCTCAAGACCTCAACCTTAGTGCAAGAAATCTGGACAAAGCCTAAAATAAATAGGGACAGATTATAAATATGGCTCTAATAAACTTAGAAAATTGCAAGAGTAACAGGATTTGTGTTAGTATGCATTTTTCTAAATGATATGACATCTAAAACTGTAATGTCTCATTATTTTGCATCTTCAATCCTTTTAGGAGGAATATGGGGCAAAAATCTGGACATTCTGAATAAACCTGGACAGCTGAGGGGTATGCTACCTCACACACACACACACACACACACACAAAATAATTCTGGTCAGACTTGAATTAGTTCTGGGAAGGTTGCACTGAACGGCACCGTGCTTGATCTGAAGTGGGTGAAATCCTGGTAGCCAGTGATAATAACTGATCTGCAGCTCAGCAATGTGGAGCATTAAAGCATTTTAGCAGAGCATTGTTTCATCACTACCTATTGTGTTTGCACATAAGCTGTAGTTATTTCAAACATTTGCCTTTTTGATTACTACAGAGTACATTTACCCACCAGAGCTATTGTGTTTTGACTTCAGTGTGGAGCTTACCTAGTTGTGTAAGGTAGCAATGCTTATTTACCATATACCATTAAAGCCACCCAACTAAGTGTACTAACACACAGACACTGCTATAAGACACTGGTCTCCAATAAAATGTAATGAGCTTCTGAAAATACTGTGATCCTGTCCTTTTATTACAAATACTGTCATATGCATTTCAATACCCAAGGCTTACACATTATCTAGTTATGTAAATATTCTCTGCATGGCAACAACGAAAAGGCTTTCAATGCTGGTAATTCTTTAACAATATGCTTACTAAAGCTTACTTGCATCTTACAATCTCCGACAAGCTTACCTGATGTTCATTAAACCATGGCTACTTAAACAGAGCAACAGGGCACTGTGACAGCATGCAGTTCCTGAATAATAAGAAGCATAAATCAACAGTATAAAAATCTGATAGAAAACCAGAACATTCTGCAAAATCAAGGAGAGATGAAAAGCCATGGTTGTATTTGTGATCTACCTTGGATGGGGGGATGCTCTGCACACTTACACTGCATAACTGCTCCTTGCCTTCCTTGGACACATCCAGAGCCACTACAATGGAGGGTGGGATGCAATAAGTATGTCATAATTTGAAATGTCTCTGGCTGACAGTGATGGCTGTAACACTCATACCTCTCAACTTCAGAGCAAGAAATCTGGACAAAGCCATACACAGAACTAGAAGTGGGACACAGGCCCAAAAATAAGGCCAATTTTAAATATTGCTCTTATTAACTTACATAATAGAACAGTAGTAGATCTTGCATTAGTACAAATTTTCTGAAGGGTATAAAATCTGAAACTCAAATGTCTGCCATTATTTTCTAACTTCAATCTTTAATGACTTGCCACTAATTTGCCAGAAAACCACAAGTTTATGAAAATGGACCAAAATGTGATGCAAAAATACCTGTCAAAAGGGACACCTTTAGTATTAACATTGTTAACTTGAGCAGCTAACAAAATAAGAGCATCTACATGCATTTCTGAAATAAAAGTAATCTATAACTCTGATCATTAATTATATACAATTGTAAACCCTCCACATTTTCTTCCAAAATTGCCATTTTGGAGGAGGGATTATTAGGGAGAGCAACATTTTGAGCCAAAATTGGGGACAATTGAGAGGTTTGGATATTCCTAATCTACAGTGATTTGCACGTACCTCTCAACCTCTTAATGCAGGAAATCTGGACAAGGCCAAATATATTGGGGGAACATACAAACACTACTAAAAATTGCTCTTGTATAAACTTAAGACAGTCTTGCATTAGCATGCATTTTTCTGAAGGTTATGACGCGTGAAACTATGTGTCATTTAGTGACTTCATTCCTAAATGATTTGCTAGAAAACCACAAATTTTATGAGGAACAAACCAAAAATAAGAAGCAAATATCTATTCATTCTGCAAAGATATGGACAACTGAGAGGTATAGTTCAATCGGGCTGTCTGAGTTTGCTACCCCCCACTCACAAAATCATGGTCGAATGGAGCCTCCCCCTGCAGCCATTCCAATGTCCCATTCCTTGGTTATTTTGCCCCATTTACCATAAACACTGTAATGTGCATACTGCTTTACTTCTGATGATTTAGGATTTCATTTGAAAGTTTTATTTTGCATTTTACAGCACAAACCCTAATACATATCTGTTAAACAAAGCAATGCAGTCTCACAATGAAAATAGACTAACATTAAAACTTCTCTGCCCTTGAAACTCACATGCATTGAAACAGCATTGAAACCCACATTCAAAGAAAATACATTTTGCCAGTGGCAGATAAATATTAACTCTGGGCTGTCTTCAAAATCATAGGCCCCTCGAACATAACACACACATGCTCTTTGATACACCTTCCCGACTGTATTACATTATATTCCTTGTACAATACAGTACAGTTGTTAGAGGGCATTTTAAAATTATTGTTTTGAACATTTTTCCAGTAAACAATGAAACAAAACGCATACATCACTGACAAAACTGCCCAATTCAGAACATTTCCATCATAAAAAGTCTACTTAACCTTCTATAGTCCACCAGTATCAGTAAAAAATATGCACAATCTCAAGTAGTAAAATCCACATTAAAGAAATTTGTAACTAATAAAGAGGTTGCTGCTTTATATGTCATTGTTTAATCTACAAATAGAATAAATTGCCTTTGTTGCATGCAATAAAAAAATGATAAGCTAGTAATACAGCAATAGGGACTGGATAGCAAACTGATAACAGGTTCATAGTTACTAGGTATCTTTAACAAAAGGACTGCAGCATCCACCCCCTTTACAACACAGTACAGTATCAGCAATGCTTCTACCTACTGTGGGAGTAGAACCCACAGCCTTCAGCATCAAAAGCAAGGCCACTATCTGTTGTGCTATTAACAATGCAAGCAGACTAAACATAAGCAGCACTAAACTTTTGTTTCCCTGCAGCTCTCAGCTCATAAAATCTACTCGACACTCAGCTGTATCTCTGAACTTTGCAGCACAAGAAATCTGGAAAAAGCCAAAATTTATTGGGGGGGGGGAACAAAAAACAGGGACACATTTTAAACATTGCTTGTATAATGTTGGAAAGTTGCTAGAATAAAATGCTGCGTTACCACCATACATTTCACTGCCACGTCTTGAACCCAGGGGACCCTGTGCAAAACAGTCAGAGCAGCATACGACTATGCCAAATCAGCTGTTTTGTGAAAGAGGAAGACTGAAACTTAAATGGCTACCATTTAGTGAATTCAGTTCTCACCATAGCACAGCTGTCAACCTCTTAGCACAAAATACCTGAACAAAGTCAATAATGGGTGAATACAGCCCCCAAACATTCAGTGAATTCAGTTCTCGCCATAGCTCTCAACCTCTTAGCAAAAACACCTGGACAAAGCCAGTAATGGGGGAATATAGCCCCCAAACATATTCAGTGAATTCAGTTCTTACCGTAGCTCTCAACCTTAGCACTAAACCTGGATGAAGCCAATAAATACCTGAACAAAGTCAATACTGGGTGAATACAGCCCCCAAACATATTCAGTGAATTCAGTTCTTACCATAGCTGTCAACCTTAGCACAAAACCTGGATGAAGCCAATAATGGGGGGGGGGGGAATACAGTCCCAAAGACAGGGATATATTTCAAATATCCATCTTGTACACTTAAAAAATTGCTAGAATAAAAGCTTTTGTTACCATGCACTTTCTGAAGAATATGAAGTCTGATATTGAAATGAGTGCCCATTTTTTTTAACATTTGTTAACCAGGAAAGTCTGACTTGGAAAATAAGCTAATTTTTAGCAGAGGCCCAGAGAGAAACACTCCAGACAGCCAAGAATCAAACGAGAGAACATGTAGATGTCAGGCAACAAGGACACAAATACAGAAACCACAGATTTTATGAGGAACAGAAAAAGTATGTGGGAAAACCTGCAACATTTTACAAATGGTGGTGGGTAGGGAATTCAGGCTCTTGCCGTTTGGGCCCAAGGTACAGGGTTCAAGCCTTATTCTCTACCCACCACCATGTAACTCCTAGGGCATTTTACACACACACACATATCCTTCTTCCTTGTGCCCTTGAATGCCAGTATCGAAGACAACAGGGTGTCTTTCTGGTGTGTTAGCTTAACTGACATCACATTGGGTTGTCTTGCAATTTTTTTATTTCACTAGTGCAGCCAAACTTGCTGTTTAAATTCCAGTGCAGTAGATGTGGCAGGAATCTCTCCTTGAACTGTGATCCTCTGACCACTCATAGCTCATACTGATGTGCATTTTGTTCCTAAAACCAACCAACAGAGCAATTGGCAGCAGTGCATTGATTTTATTATTTTTTCTGTCATTTAGGTTTACTTATTCTTTAGCTAGTATAATAAGAGAGGGACTAACCACACGTGTGTTTTAGTATTTAGTATCCTGATACCAGTAGGTTCACATGTTAATTGGCTGCATTTAGTCTGACTTTGTTTTGAGACTCTAAACATAATGTAGCCACTGCTACTAATAAAGCTGTAAGTAATGTGAGTAGGGAAAAAATCTTGCCACTTTTCACAAGAGATAGAGAATGAAAAATCCAGTGACTGCAGATACAACTGAATACACATATCAGCTAAGCTAAAATAAGTGCATCTGTTGCAGTCTCTTGTACCAACTGGCAGGGCTTGTTAATTTGAAAGTCTAGACTAGTAAAACATGTGTCATCATAAGGTTAAGTGTAGGCATGCCAATTTCATCCCCTAATTGTGGGAGTAGAGGTGCATAAAGGAGTTTATTTTTGAAAGGGCTAAAGGTTTCTGAAAGATCAGAACATGCAGTAAGCTGCATTTAAATATGATTCCGAGCAAGAATGACAAGAAAGGTTTGTTGAAGAGCTTGAAATATTTGCTTGGATCATCCTCTGTTAATACACTTCTATGTGCTGGCAGATGATAGGCAAACACAGCAAAAGCATAATGCCAGACCTGATTCATTATCATCCTTGAAAGCACAAGAGCAGGAAAGTGGCACACACACACACACACACACACACACACACACACACACACACACACACACACACACACAAACACACACACCTTACTAAAGCTGCCCGCTTCAGTTCCCGGGCCCACTAAAGCGCCCCATCTTCCGTCTTCGGTTGTTCCCGCCAGAAGGGTCCCATCTTCCGTCCACTTGTAAGGGCCCCATCTTCAACGGTCCTCTAAACTGTCTGTTTCAGCTCCCGCGATGATCCTCTAAACTGTTCCGCAAAAAACGCCAAGCAACGCGGCGCAATGATGTCAGCACGCCTGCAACTGGACTTCTTAAAGAAGAACGCCAAAACGCTTTTTTAAATCAAAGGATTGACTTGTCAGCGGATTCCAGGGGTGCAAGTGCACCTGCGGGCACCCTTGGAACTGGAGTACTGCGGCCACGAAATAACATATATATATCTATATATATATATATATATATATATATATATATATATATATATATACTGGAGTACTGCAAGAAATGCAAATGTGAGGTGTCAATATCATAATGCATAAAGCAGTAGTTAGGTTAAGCAGCAATAAGCTGTAGTAAGCATATGACAGCACTAGTAAGCGAGTTTATGTTTACAGGCTTAGCAAATCTGACACAAATAATCTGTAAACATAACTAACCAAAGGTTTGTGTTTGCGCGATGATAAGCACTGCGTACAGAAAGTAAGCAATTTCGAGGCTAAGCTGGTGTAACTGGATGTTACCTGCAGTTGGCAATGCTTACCGACACACAAACACACTTACAACTGCTTACAAGTCCCTTAATCACCCTGTATCCTACTGCCATTGTTCAACCCAGCAACATAATTGGCAGACACAGCAAGTCCCGAACCCAGGACCCTGCATACCACAATCATAGTGAATTAACACTACACCATGTCGGATAGGCATGAATCCCAAGTATTCCCAGGCATATCATGCAGCACAGTCAATCTGCATAAGGGGAATTGTACTAATATCATAACACTCAACCTCTTATTGCAAACATTCTGGACACAGTATGACAAAAGTGGGGTACAAATTGGGATAAATGTGAAATATTGGTCATATACATGTAAAACGTTGCTAGTTAAACAGTTATCTGTTGTAATACACATAATCTGAACAACATGATGTCTGAAACTGTAATGTATTGTCATTCCTGACTGACCACATGCCTGACATCATCCACATCAATTGGCCAGATGAATGTGGGACAGGCCAATATTGTGAGCCAATCACGCATGGTCATATGGACAGTTATAGATTTGTAAATGTAGAGAGATATACAGGTACATATAAATGTATGACTCACACATACATCACATCACATTAATGGTTTATAGGTAAATAGATAAATATGTCCACACACACACACACACACACACACACACACATATATATATATATATATATATATATATATATATATATATACGGATAGATATGTGAATTGCATCACCAAATAGGAATAACAACCTGAACCTCCACTACAAAATAACTGACCTTATGCACAGTTAATGGGGGTGGGGGCTCAGGGATACCTGGTGATGACTGCTATGTTCCCTCCACCACAGCCATAACAGATATGCTGTGCAATGCAAAATCCAGCACATGCAGTTTTTGACCCCAGGACCCTCCGCAACACAGCTACAATGGTCTAACAGTAAGCCAATACAACTGTATAAAGTCAGGGCAATATCTAAAACATATCATCCAGTCCAGTTATGCAGCTGTATAGAGAATGTATACCATCATCTAGATGTATCTGTGTGTAATTATATTAATATCTTAACTGATACAACATATCTATATCTATGTATGTATATATATATATATATATATATATATATATATATATATATATATATATATATAGCTTTCTAACACTATATACATATATATTACTATATATGAACATATATACATGCAAATACCTACATCGACACATACATGTGTCTACACCTACATGTCTACATATACACAACAAGTTACATATGTGTACGCAGATATACATCTATGTAGGTATATACAGACATAGTTATATATGTCAGCAGATATATATCTCTATATCGGTATATATGGCCATACATCTGTAGAGAGCAATGGCAGATTAACAAACACACATATGTCCACATGCACCATTACTGGGGTTGAGAGACCCCACCCACACACTATACGTCTTGTACAACTAGGCATCGCCCCCCACAGCCAAACACATCCACCCTGCAATACAGTACCAAGTGTTACAGATCCCGTAACCAGGACCTGACACAACATGGGCACAGGAAGTTAACAGTACTACATCCCACTTGTATGATGTCAGGCTGGTATTGGTGACATATCAAGCAGTACAGTCTGCCTCCCGTAGGTAATGTAAAATGTGGTAGCCATCAACATCCCCAGGATACAGATACACAGACACAGATATGCAGATACATATATATATATATATATATATATATATATATATATATATATATATATATATATGGTTATACATGTGGATGTGACTACACATAGACATGCAGATATATGTACAGTAAGATACATATGTAGAAGGTGCACACAATATGGAACAGCTACTATGCCTACAGTTAACACCTGATCAACTGGACACTGTATGGGCCACCCATACAAATGGCAATCGTTGCCTGCAACATATACCCACAGAGAAATCATAAGGAAAACACCACACACAGGTTTGCATAAATGGAATACCTTTCATGTGTACTATTACAGTTCTATGTGCCATGTCATATAGCTGTTCAGACACTGACATATAAACAGAGGAATGCAACCGTGAAACAGTTATACTAATACAGTAGTCTGGAAAGGATCACAACTGTTTCTGTCCAGGCCAAGCCCTTCAAATTATACAATAATGAGGACAGACTGGGCCACAGGATACCAAACGATCAACAGTATGTAATTAAGGTGTATAGTTCAACAGCCTCTAGCTATACTCTGTACAACAGCAGTGGGTGGTAAAGATGTCATGTGACCAAATGGGTTGTAACTGTGACATAGCAAGGCATAACTGACACCATCACATGCACACTGACATACAGAACAGTCTGTCTGGCAGGAGGCAGTAGGCTTGCAGTAACTGAATATATGTGAGTAATGTACATACAGGTGAAGTATATGGCACTTTACATCCAGATACCTTAAGGCAGCTCTCCCCTGATACCCCCACATATTTAACAGCCTAGGTAATTTATGGTGCTCCCCCCCGACTCAGTAATACAGGGCCATATACCACTGTTACATACACTGGCCTCTAGAGTGCATAAGAGCACACATGTATTGTGTATTTGATGCCTCACCATATGTGTGGGGGATACAACAGAAGTGGACTGATGGCAGCAATGGCAGTGTGATATACTCTCAGCCCACTACAGAACATCCCCCCACAGCATTGCATATGTGCAAAGCTTGATATGTAGGTCATGTACTGATAGCATTCAACACACACACTGCCAGTGGAATATCTGACACAGGACCTGTGTGGTGGACAGACAACACATGATAGGCATACTTCTGGCCACCAAGGGGATAGGCCCACAGTTGAGAGCTATGCAGACAGACTGCATTCCATGGTAAAGTAGTATGTACACACACACCCTGTAACACCAGTACAAAGCATAACGCAACTCTATTCACACTCTGTCTGTAGTTCCTGAACCTCCTACAAATATGTAGCTGCCCTGAGTGTGCTGGTTCTCCTGTAAGAGGTATTGCTACCTGCTATCTGTAAGACTGATGCCCACACACAGGGAGGACTGTGCAAACATCCACAGAATGTCCAGATTATGCCATCAAATATAACCTCTACTGTACATAACATGTGAAGCAGTCTGATATCTCACTGGCTTGTTAGCAGATATGATGACACTAATTATGGTGTACAGCACATACGCACCACGTCATGCACGACATATGTGCACAGGTTGACAAAGTTGTGGCTGGCAGCACATACACACGGCCAATAATGACATGTTGCTCTGGTAACCTCATACATTTACTGTTGTAACAGGGTATGTGGCAACATATGTCTTATGAGGGATAAGACACCAGTAACTGCCACGGCTTTCACCATGTGCAGGCTGCAATCCTCACACTACCGTCTGCAGTCCACAGATAGATGCTCCTTTGTTAACACATGAAACCAAAAGCACAAAACACTGCTCTGTCTGCAGATGACCCCGCAGATGGGGATTCCACATAAACATGGAACTGACATGGCAGGTATGGAGACATGTAGGAAAGACATATCCACATACACACTGTTAAACCAACAGTACCCCACATGCAGTATAGCAGCACTTACAGTCTGTAGGCAGGTCAGGCACATTCCCCTCCTGTGTGTTGCCCTGTTTCCACAGTGTATGTTGTTAGAGGTAAATTCCTAATCCATCTTAGATGCTGTTTGCCAACCAACAGATCTAGTTCCTGCTCACAGTGAATGACAAGGGCCAACACCAACATGATGTTCCTAGATATTGGAGTGTGTTTCCATGCAATTGGCTATGGGAATGTTACCACAGCTGTTCCACATGTAATCGGGGGAGGGCTGCAGTTCATGCAGAGGCCATCAGCTGATCATGAGCATCACTTAAAATACACATGCTGCTGCCTAAGCAAAGCAGGTGTAGGTCTCCACATCCACCAGAGAGGGAGTGGGAGAGGCAGACAGAGGCAAAGACATGTCAGGGAGGGGTGGGAGAATAAAACTGCAGTTTGTTTGTGTCACACACCTACCAGCACAGGGCATCAAACCCCAAACAACTATGTAGTGCTATCACAGTTCGATACATTTATTGGATGCGTCACATGGGTTACCTGTTGTGGAACCCTCAGAACATATATGTGATGGTGAGTGACATCTGCAACAGGGATACGGTAGTTATACAGTAGGTGACGTACATGTGTCTGTCCGCATGAACAGGTGCCAGTGTCAACACAGCCACACTCTCACAGGGACACGCACACATTGACACACTTGGTGGGGCCAGGAGTACAACTCATCAGTAGCAGGATTGCCACAACACATCACTGTGCAGGTATCACATGCACCACATGGGTCATACAGAGGTTGTATGGGCAAAGGGTATGAGGAGGTGTCTCACATCAGACAGCATGCTTCAGTATGCCCATGGGGGTTGTAGTGAGTGTGGATGTGAACATACGCACCATACAACACACAGACAAACATATAGGTTGTCAGTACTGACATGCATGGGTGCATGACTGCATGGGTGTGTGGTGGTCGACTGTGGCAGCAGACTACACAAGGGTAGGCAATGAATATACCTTGGCATCAGGCCACATGACAATGGTCTGCATTGTGTTTCAGGGCTGTAGATTCTGCAGTTGCCCACACAGGTGGGTACTGTATCCCCCATCCGGTCACCTGGGTGACTATTGTGTGTGGCCAATGCTGTGCATTGCTTGCCATGTATGTGTTCCTTAGTCCATAACATGGATGATGTCTGTGATGTGCACACCTCCCACATGCATGTACAGTGACATGTGGAACTGTACCTGGGGTGTCTGTCCCATGCTGTGAACACAAATTATCATCATATGTGCCAGTCTTGCCCACCTGTGGTGGGGACCAGTAATGGGCACCAGGTTTACTCTGCACCTACATTGATAGCATGCTAACATCATTCCCTAGTGTCAGTGGCATCTGTCCATACAGGGCATGCTGTCAGTCATGGTATGTACGTTGTGGGTCACATGTGATGGCACCACAGGTGGTGCAGGTGTCCACTGGGGAACATGGGGGAGGTGCACTGTTAGCATGTACGTGCATATTGGACAGATGGACAGGGTGACATGCCCTCTGTAGCCGACTATCACTCTATAGTTACTATCAGTGGCCAGTATGCAGTGTACTACCCACATATTGGCTGTTGCCTAGGCATGTGTGTGTGTATGAGACATGGGTTGAGAGTGTGCTCTGGGTAATACTGGGGTTGTTAACTGTGATTGGCTGGCCTTGATGTCACATGTATGGTTTTGGCTTTGCACCCCAACCTCTCAGCTATATCACATCTGTTATCCCTATATGGTGGACATTGTGATATACAGTAGGGCCACCATATAAGAAATATGCAAAACCCACTCCACATTGGCCACAGGTGTCATACGCTCACTACCACCTCTACACAGGATACAAGTTACAAACACACACACACACGTCATGTCTGGGAATAGAACCCCTACCTAACTAGTTTGTTACACCACCGCACTATAAAGTTATAGTACGCTCCACGCACACTACTGAAGTACTCCTTCCCCAAAGGTGTATTTCATAATGAATGACATCAGCAGGATTGCCAAAGTAGGCCATTTGTAATCTACTGCGAGTGACTAGCCTAAAATGCATTCTTCCCTACACAGACAGTGAGACACACACAAAACATTCGCAACTGACATGTGTGGGTATAGAACCTCTGACAGAGGTCTATATCACACTACAGCATGGAGCTGTTACAGGATGCACCACGGGGATTACTAGAGAACTTCTTCCCCAAAGCTGTATTTCACAATGAATGACATCAGCAGGAATGCCAAAGTAGGCCATTTGAAATGCACTGATTATGACTAGCCTATAATTCATTGCTCCATATACAGACATTGCAACACACACAAAACATCCAGAACTGCCATGGGTGGGGATGGAACCCTGCCACAGTTCTAAATCACAATCCAGCAGTACGCAGTTACAGGACACGCTATGGAGATTACTGAGCTACAACCTACCCAGAGGTGTGTTTCTAGGTGGGTGACATCAGCAGCCTTGCCAAAGTTGAGTATATGAATTGTAAGGAGTGTGCGTACCCTAAAAAGCATTGCTCTCTACACAGTCAGACATGCACACGCACACTAACACACACACAGTTGTCAAGTCTGGGGTTAGAACACCTACCTAGCTACTTTATCACACTACAGCAGTATTCAGTTATAGGATGCGCTATGGAAATTACTGGGCTACAACCTTCCCAGAGGTGTGTTTCTAGGTGGGTGACATCAGCAGCCTTGCCAAAGTTGAGTATATGAATTGTAAGGAGTGTGAGTACCCTAAAAAGCATTGCTCTCTACACAGAGACAGACAGACATGCACACTAACACATACACACTCTCCAAGTCCAGGTTAGAACACCTACCTAGGTACTTTATCACACTACAGCAGTACGCAGTTACAGGATGCACTACAGGGATTACTGGGTTACAACTCTCCCAAAGGTGTATTTCACATTGGATTACCTCAGCAGGCTTGTCATAGTAGTGCTATGGGGAGGGTGGTGTGTGCATGGGCCATAACCCATTCATGTATAGGTTGACATGCCACATGCGGGCACACACGAGGTCATATGTCACAGATACGTGTATACAGCTGCCAGATGACTACTTCCTTGTACAGTCATGTTGCACAGCTGTCACATACACCACATAGTCTGTAATGCTGACAGATACTGGTGGCTAGTATCTGCAGTGAGTGGCACATGCACCTCATGTGTTTGGGGCCCTTTGGCTGTGTGCTGGGTGGGACAGGCCTGGATGGTGCCTTGTCACAGTCACCGTCTTCCACACATCTATGTATGTCTACCTTTGGCTTATTATAGTGTGTTGCCCTGACATATATGTCTGTATTCCTATCCACTGTGTGTGCAAGGCATGAGTGGTGCATACTGACAAGTGTCTGCACTAACATCTGCAACTGCCAGATATGTCTGGTCCACTGGTGTTTGCAGTCATGGCCTTCATGTGTTTAAATATGTGAGCATGCCCAGCATGGCCATCTGTAGTGGATGTGTGGACCGTGTCCAGGTAGTTTGTGCTGGAGTGCTGACCTTTGTGTTGTACACCAACAGGTAGCATGCTGTATTCTGCAGGGTATCCATTGATCAATTGGCTTTGACTGTTACTACATTTCTGCATAGCGGAGGGGCCACATCTCCCTGTTTCTACATTTATACACAGGAGTGGGGGGGGGCACACCTGACTGTTATTACATTACTATGTAGGATGGGGAGCACACCGGACTATTTCTACATTTCTACACAGGGTTAGGGAGGCACACCTGACTGTTATTACATTATTATGTAGGATGTGGGGGGCACACGTGAAACTTGTACACATTTGCTATGACTGTAACGGTATGTCAGATACTCCATTTCATTCTGTATTGTTAACTATCATGCTGACTAGAGGCACACCAATGTACTACAGATTGTGACTTTGGTTGCCCTACATATTATTGTCTGACATCCTACCCCTCAGAGCTAACATCACACTGCCTGCCCTGCTGTGGTCTGTCTGTGTAGACCTGGGGGTGGGGTTAACCATAGCCATCATTCTGGGGCCATGGCACAGGCCCTGTTTGGGTTTGTCTACACCTGTCCTTCTGTCTGCGACTGTTGTTGGGTATGTAAACTGTCCTGACTGGCATGTGTGGGTCATATGGACACACATGTCGCTCAGCACTTTTCCTGCAGTGGTTTTTGTCACCCTGTGTAGTACTGGCTACTATGGTGACTCCAGTATGTGTTACACATGTCAGGGTGCCACTATGGGTGTCTACTGTCTGCTGCCATAACATTCAGCCACCCAATTCCCTTGCATGCTCACATCCATACCATAGCTGCAGGTAACAACACATTCTACTTCATTTGGCAATTGGTAAGTTGATTGCCTTACCTTGTGGGTGTGCCAGACTTGTGGATGGTGCTGGAGGGCTGCCTATGTTGGATGCACATAGTACACTCCCTATACATGGTTGCACACAGGTGGTGTCATGTTTGGCATCCCTTTTACTGTATGTGTGAGTCAGAGAGAGGTGTCATTCCCTGGGACCCTACTGTGTCAGTGCATGCGCTATGTGTTGCCTCTTTGCCAAGGCCAGGGCATACTGGGCATGCCTCCTTCTGCCTACTGGGGCAGTCTCAGGTTTTTCCTCCTCCAGGTCACTCTGTGCCTATGCAGGCCTTGGCATTGGTGGGAGGCTGTGTGGCCCTGCCCCATGCTGTTCCTGCTGCAGTTGTTTCCGCAGGATCATATTGTGCAGCATAGCACATACCATAACAATTTGGGTACATGTAGCTGGTGAATACTGCAAGGCTCCACCGGATGTGTCCAGACACTGGAACCATGACCTGAGCATCCCAATCACATGCTCTATTATATGTCTGGCCTGTGCGTGTGCATCATTATTGAGTTCTTGTTCAGATGTGCGTGTATTTCTGATGGGTGTCATCAGCCACTGCTCCAGTGTGTACCCAGCATCCCCCACTAGGTAACCGTAGGGGATGTCCCCATTGGCAGATCTCTGGTACAGCTGCATCAGATGCCATTTGTGGGAATGGTCATAGCTTCCAGGGCAGCCAGCACACGCATTCATTATAATGCCCTGGGCATCACACACGACCTGGCAGTTGATGGAGGGGATGCCCCTGTGGTTAATGTAGGCCCTACTCTGCTCACCAGGTGGTGCTTTGATGCACATGTGCATGCAGTCTATAGCACCGACTACCCCAGGGTATTCTGCTATTTAGTGGAAAAGATGCATATTGCTGGTCAACACCTCACAGGTGTTGAGTAAATTGACATGCTCACTGGCATGTGCTGACATGGCATCCAGGAACTGGTGGAATACTCTGGATGCTGATGTCTGTGAGATCCCCATGATATCCCCAGTTGTGCTTTGGGAGGTATCTGTGGCTAGTATACCTAGGCCTACACATACCTTGGTATCCACTGGGATGGGTTCCCCTCGGTCAGTTTGGTGTGTCAGGTGTGGCTGGCACAGCTCAACTATTTGCTGTAGGAGGTCACTTTCCACCCTATAGTGCTTCACTATCTCCAGCTCAGGTAGCCCCTGGTAGGTTACCCTGGGTCTGTACACTCCTCCATCTTCTCACTGTGGGTTGTTCGGCAGCATGCACATGCTCATCACCCTCAGCCTCTTGCACATGTTGTTCTGTGTTGTCTGCTGCAGCCCTTCTCATTTTGTAGGTTTGTTAACATTTCCCTGCTTGTATACACCGGTGGTGTAGGGTGTGGGAAAAACCAGTGGGGAAGGTGTTTGCTTAGTTTATAGTAGTGTTCTGGGCTGGGCTGAGCTGCTGCCTGTGTATTTGGCTACTTCTGATACATTTTGCCTGCCAGCTAAGCAAAGAGTACTCAAATGTGCACACTGCTGCTATTTCCTGGTTTAACTTCTGTTTTCTTCTTGTAACACCCGGTGCGCGGTGCGCACATCTGCTTACACTTTGTAAAGAGTGCTAGGCAGGTTTAAACACACCCCCTAGCTTAGCTGTGCTAAACTAGGAGCATACCCGAGCCACAGGGTTCCTATCCGCTTACAGTACGCCTTACACACCCACCCATGATGTCACCTACCTCCTAGTCTTGCACTCAGCTATTCATACTCTTACACTGTAAAAATGCCTCACATGCTGGGGAAAACTGGGATTCACTATCCTTCCCCTCATTTGCATAGGATTGCCTGCTAATGCATAGTTACATGTGTCACACTCTGCCTCCCCTCTTAGCAACCACTATTCACTGGCCAGGTTCTCTTTTGCCTGCCGTTTACTTGCATGGCAGAATACTGATTTTAGTTAGAATGCTTGTTTTAGGTTTATTTTCTTATTTTCCCACCGATCCCATTTGCATGCCACTGCCCTATGCTTATACAGCCGAGATCGGCTAAAATAAAATAAAAGTTGGATTTTTTACTTTTTGTATTGTTTGTAATGCCAATGGCCTTATACTTGGATATTGGCATGCTTCCTCAATGATATGCAGCCTTTATTTGGAGCTGTCATGTCTTCATTTTGGATTTTGCAGAACTACACTCAGTTACTAACCAAGTACATTTCTGCAGATTACGCTAGTCCTGCATGGCCTGATTCCAGCTTTCTGGATAGCAGATTTACCTCATTTGCATGGTTTTCACCTGTAAATGGGGTAATTTGCATACAGGGGCTGGGAACATGCAGGACTAGTGCAAGAGCACTCGTGCACATCAAACGGGCACATTCGTGGATTGCTCTGCCACCATTTTGTCAACATTACCTCTTACACTAATCATCCACGCCGTGCAGGGCTTGCTGAATCCAGGGGGAAAGTCTTTTTGCTGCTTCTGTTAACCTTAGATATTGATAAATCCTTTATTAAACTGGCAAAAATGTTTTAAAACTGGAAATATTTTTTCAGGTTAGCATTTCAACCAAGATGGTGCCTTGCGGACTTAGAATTATTAAAGTTCCCACTAGTTAAGACATTACTTCAGAAAACCTTCCTGATCTGAAACTGCTTAATGAATACATCTGTATCAAATTCATTGAGCTTTGAATAAAATATCATCATTCTCTTTCGGCTTTTCGCGTTAGGGGTCGCCACAGCGGATCATCTCTTTCCATTTCTTCCTATCCTCTGCATCTTGCTCTGTCACACCAACCGCCTGCATGTCCTCTCTCACCACGTCCATAAACCTTATCTTAGGCCTTCCTCTATTCCTCTTACCTGGCAGCTCCATCCTTAGCATCTTTTTCCCAATATACCCATCATCCCTCCTCAGCACATGTCCAAACCAACGCAATCTCCTCTCTTCTGCTTTGTCTCCAAACTGTCCAACATGAGCTGACCTCTAATATACCGATTCCTAATCCTATCCATCCTAGTCACACCGATTGCAAATCTTAACATCTTTAACTCTGCCACATCCAGCTCTGACTCCTGCCTTTTTGTCAATGCCACTGTCTCCAACCCATATAACATAGCTGGTCTCACTACACTCTTGTAGACCTTCCTTTCACTCTTACGGATACCCGCCTGTCACAAATCACTCCTGACACTCTTCTCCACCCATTCCACCCTGCCTGTACTCTCTTCTTCACCTCTTCCACATTCACCATTACTCTGAACTGTTGATCCCAAGTACTTAAACTGTCCACCTTTACCAACTCTACTCCCTGCATCCTCACCACCTCTACCCTCCCTCTCATTTACACATATATTCTGTCTTAGCCCTGCTGACCTCATTCCTCTGCTCTCTAGAGCATATCTCCACCTCTCCAGAGTCTCCTCAACCTGATTCCTACTCTCACTACAGATCACAATGTCATCTGCAAACATCATAGTCCACGGGGCCTCCTGTCTGATCTCATCTGTCAACCTGTCCATCACCACTGCAAATAAGAAAGGACTCAGAGCTGATCCTTGATGTAATCCCACCTCCACCTTAAACGGATCTGTCACTCCCACTGCAGTCCTCACCACTGTCACACTACCCTCGTACATATCCTGTACCACTCTTACGTACTTCTCTGCCACTCCCGACTTCCTCATACAATACCACAACTCTTCTCTAGGCACCCTTTGAGCTTTGAATAAAATATAATAATACAGAATTCATTAAATAGACAAAAGAATTAGAATCACAACATGTTGAGTTAAAAGAGGCTGTGTCAGATACAGATTTCAGTACAAAAATAGAAGTTTTTAAATAAAAACTTAAAAAAGAAAACCTACCATTATAGTTAATAAAATGAAAAAAAAAATGAACAAGATGTTATTGACTACTGCACAGTTATACTTCCAGGAAATCAGATACTGCATATAGTAAATAGCGAGTAGCATTGATCATTGAAATCGCTACACCCAGCGAGTACAGTGTCTTGCATACAGAGAGACACAAAGTCATAAAAATATCAGGATTTACAGGCAGAAATGAGAGCAATGTGGAAGAAAGATACTCAGACAGCTCCAATAGTAGTAGGAGCAAAGGATCTTATAAAAAAAATCTACAATCATATTTAGATATGTTACTAATACATGTAACTCCATACAAATTGCAGAAGTCATTATTGGGCACATTGTTGGTGCTGCATAGAACACTTCTGGCTGACATCAAAGACTGAAACAATACTAATCTCATGAACTTTAATCATACTTTGGCTTAGGCATGGGGTCCATTCCTGTCATGGTATTAGAAACCCAAAAGATTTGGAGAACGTAAAAAAAATAAATAAGCCTACTCACCCAATGAGACTAATACATGAGCTGTATCCACAAATTAGAGAAGTAAAATTAAGTTTTTTAGATCTACCAATGTGCAAACCGTAGCAACCAAAAAGTTAACCCTCATCATACAAAGAAAAGCAGATTTATAGGTCCACCTCAGCTAAATCAGTCAGTTACCGTGCAGCAGGCAAGCAATCAGAGGTAGAAAAGCATGTTTCATCATTTGGAAGGTCACCGAGAATTTCAGGAATTATCTGAATACTCAGGCAGTGACCAAAGGCTATGGTAATTTCCAAAGTGCCAATTTCAGACCTGACAAGGGAAATAGATGCTGCTTTAGCACAAAAAAGATCATACTGTTTTCAAGATTTTCAGTGTAACTGGTGTATTATTATTAGATATCATGATAAAACTACTTGAAAAAAGTCTTCATTTTGTACCAGCTAGAAGAACCAGCATTGAAAATATGTTTATTGCTTTAAAATCCTTTCCAAGAAAGCTGAATCATATTTTTAAAAAGAAAAAATATATATTTGTCCATGTCACCTTGTAATTTATCTGCAAGCATTTAAGAAACTGAAATAAGGACTTTATTAACAAATCCCCACTCAAGTGCAAGCATAACCTTAGCAAAGCTGAACATGCTGCACTTATTACAATGAACAATAGACATTTTAGAGTCATAAAATTAAAATAGACTAAATGGGAACAAGGGTAATTATGAACACTGATGAGTACAACAGTAAAAGGGGATTTTTACTTTCTGATTCAATGTTTTATTCATAGACTTCTAGAAGTAATATTCATATGGCCTATTATGTTACTAGCATAGTTACTCAGAAAACAGCTAATAACTGATGGTTAGCACCACTTTTGGAAGAGTGCGTAATTGTTCCCAAAACAAAACAAGTAGTCTATTTTTGAAATTTCATCCATTTAAACCAGTGGTGCACAACATCCGGCCCCCACGCAATGCCACCCAGCCCCGAGATAGTAAACAAAAAATTTTAAAAAAAGTGAAAAAATACTGTGCCTTACTCCAGTCATGCATACCTTGCAACACATGCTTACTTACCTAATTGACTGCAGTTGCACACACCTCTAATTTTAGCTGCAGAAGTAACTATTATTTCTTGTTTATAACTTGTAGTCTGTAAAAGTAGTAACTTTTTGCAAGACTTTGTAATAAGTCATGGCTGCAAGGCAGAATAAAGTTAAATGCAAACTTGATGTAGAAAACAGGCAATTTCATGACTGCTGTCTTAAGTAAAAATGCCAGTCACCTGCACCTATTCACTCGTAATGACTTATTATGTTTTGAGGTAGCCAGCAGATGCATTAAGAATTCGTGTAGTGACCCTCCCCACAAAAAGGTTTGCACCACTGATTTAGACCAATTGTTGCCACCAGTTACTCACACCTAACCTTTTGCCTAGTCTTTGTAGAAAAAATATTGTTAGAGATTTGCTTTAATTTATCCTGGACTCTTGATTTTATCAAAAAAAAAATAGGAACATCGGGGTCTCTAAAACAGAAAGTATTGCTGTTGTGGCCATCCACTCTCTATATACTGCATACCAAATGAAGAAAGAAAATTTGAGTGACTATATTTAGGACTTTCTAGTAGAGATATGATGGGGCAAATTAGTTTCCAGTTTGTCCATGCTTGGATTTAGTTAATGAAAAATAACCTTTTTTTTCTTTTTATTAACAAACATTTTCAACAGATAAGGGGAATGGCTCTGAGAGTAGCAATAGCCCACAGATTTGCATATCTGCTTCATACTCACTGGCATGAAACGGTCATTTATAATTCACTATAAATTTATTCAAGAAGTGTTGGTTGATATTTGTTTAAACAGTCTTCATCTCCTTAAGTACATGATTAGTGACTATGTACACACGCATACAGTCTTGAGTTGATCCTTGAAGCAACAGACTGGTTTGGTATAGTCCAACAGGTACTTTGCAGGCTGAAATGAAGCAGTAAAAATTGATGTTTTTTTATATAATTGTACATTCCACTAGTATCAGTCTGTTTTTTACATTCCAGTTATTTTTGTGCTTCATGACAATGTTGTACATACAGTTTCGGAATGTTCTATGCACTTCATGCAAGTCTCTCTGCTCAGTGCATTTTTCAAATGTTCTTTTTTCTCCATGTTTTATCTGACTGTGTTCATTTTCTGAAGTGCAATTTCAGCTACCTCAATTGTTTTGTAGAGCATTTAAAAATTGTACAAATTCATTAAGTAAGCAATAATGCCCAACAGGGCATGATTTATTGTGGAAATAAAGCCTGCCCAGGGTTGTTCTGAGGACCAACACCGCCTGCAGCGTTGGGCCTTAGAACACTCCTGGGTGGGCGTTATTTCCACAATGGCACACACCCTGCTGGGCATTATTGTTTGCTTAACATGCGGTTCCATTATCCTGTAGGCGTCTGAAACTGACCTATTTAACTGCTATGTTGCACAGTGGTAACAAATGACATGAGATGCTCTTTTCTGTAAGAGAGCAGCACAGCCATTCTTGTGTCCCTGACATATTTTCTGCACCATCATACCCTGAGCTCTGCAATTTTTAACGTCAGATTTGAGATTAGGCATCCAACCAACTTGTTGCATTTGTCCAAACCAGTCAGAGACTCACTGCTAATAAATCCAAGACAATTCTCATCAAGTTCACTGCCTCACAGGTATCGTACAAACTGATGCCAGTTGCTGCTGTCTATAATTTCATCAGCCTGAATTGAGTAATATGGTCCAAGTGGCTACTGTCTGACTTTATTTAAAGCCTGATGTTTAAGACTGTGCTTCGTTCAATCTAACAGTTCATTTTGCATAGTTTGGGGAATGTAGGTTATATTTCCCTGACCTACCTCCAAATGTGTTTTCAGTTCTATGTCATCAGAAGCAAAGCATAAGACAATCAGTACTTTAAAGCTTTTTTTATTACCAACACTTTTAGAAGTTGAATCATCTCTGTGCCCATACCTGCTCTTGCTTCCCACAAAACTATGTTTCAAAATGGATATTGATAAAAGTTTTTTTTTTTTTTTGTAACCTGTGTTTGTGTTGGCATTAACAGCTAGGTGTCCTGCTCATCTTAATAAATCAACAGAGCTTTGCCTAACATTTCCAGTGACATTCTAAGTCACTGCATTTCAGTACATCTGTTTTTGTGTGCTCCCATTTTATACAAGGCAGCTCATTGACATGTTTTGCATACCTCATCTGACCTGGGTCTAGAAACAAGATGCAGCCTTAGCAACTTGAGTCATCCAATTTCTCAAAGTATGAAATCATAGCCGGCCTTAGGCATAGGCCAACTAGGCCGCCGTCTAGGGCGGCACTCTGGTAGGGCTGCTTTTCCAGTATTTATTTGGTGTCAGTAGACCAGGATGGGGTCTCCAGGTAGTGTGGTGGGGGGTGCCGTGGAGCCCTTTTGCCTAGGGCACCAGTTGACCTAAGGCCGCTCCTGTATGAAACGAATGGAAACTGATCAAGTATATATATATATAGGTTAAAAGTGCCAAAGTAAAGTTCTCAATTTTCTACTTTTATCTATCTAAGCTCTTACAAGAAATCAGAGTCATATTGTTTCTGATGTTAAATCAGAGTTAACTTCTCCGCATCCATTATGTTTCCTCTTCACACACACTTTTATGTCCAGTACTCATTCTCAAAGAAAAAGTGCCTAAAATCAGGGTATCCACAGTAAATACTACAACCAGCAATTTGCTTGGATGTAAAGCTGTTGCAGTAGATCAACATATAGTCAGTGTCCCTTTCTTGTTGTAGTACACAAACAATGTACTTCAGAAACACAGACTGCAGCAGCAGAATCATAACTTTAGGGAGGTAAAGGAGTTAGCAATCTCATGAGCAGTCTGTCAGACAATGCAATTTGCAGTTGTTTATGGGGAACTACTGCAGTACAGATATTCATTTAGGAAGGCTCAAGTGATATCACTGCTTCTTTTATGAATGCTAATATTGCATTCATGACTGTAGTTAGGAGCTATGTATGCATATTAGATTCTGTAGCAAGGAGATCACATCTGTTACAGTCCAGATTTAATGTTCTAGATGCCTTTTTTTTCGTCCACAACTTTGGGTTCATGTGATGCCAGTCTGGGGAACTGCCCAGGGTTCCAGATGATCTAGCAATGGTGGTATACAGTAGAATGAGTAATTTAACAAGTATGAGTGATTTAGTTAGCATAGTGAACTGTTCACACATTGACTGCAGCATACTTCCAAGATGGCTGTGCAATAATCAACAACTTAACTTCTGCTCTCCCAGTCTGAAAAAAGAAAATGAGAAACAGGGGCCAGTAATTATAACAGATTTAGTAAAATCCAGTTACTGGCTAGGAAGTACACTGCCTGGATGCCAGCAAAGAAAAAACTTAGAGAGTCTGAAAAAAAATCACCTAGAAAAAGTGGAGATAATATTGACTGGGAGAAATCCTGCAGCTGTTCAGCAAAAAAGCAATTCAAGCTCCTATTTTGGCACAAGAGATGCCTTCCAGTAATATTGAGAAAAAATAAATCAAATGTTCCAAGAGCTGATTAAAATAAATGAAACACTGAAGGAGTATATCAACTCAAATAACAAAAGGCTGGAAAATGCGAGAAGCTTAAAACAGCTACTCAGAGGAACTGATAAAACTGCAAAAAATCAGAGGTCAAAATGAAGAAAAGGCTGAATGAGTATGAGACTGCTCAAGAAGAGCTATTGCAAATAATGGTAGCGTTAGAGGACAGAGCAGGCAAAGAAACCCTGAGATTTTCTGCTGTAGCAGAAAAATCAGAAGGATCAGACTGTATTAATTTTATGAAAGCACAAATAACTAACTGGACTAGTATTCCACAGCAGAATTTGTTAACTGAAAAGGCACATCATGTGTATGCTCCAAACATGGCCATGAGGAAGTAGCAAAGACCTTAGTAAAGATGGGATCATACCAAAAAAAGAGTTGATACTACCAAAATTGTAGCAGAAGGGCAAAGTATTAAAAAGTGGAGACAGCAGAGTGTTTGTGGTAAATGATTATTTACTGTATACCAGGCAGAAGAGAAGCAAATTTATCCCAGCAATCAGGGAATGTCAAGAGGCAGATGTGAGATTTAAACTGCTGTATCCAGCTGTCTTCAGAATACTTTATTTTTTGTTACAGAATATGCTATGGAGGAAATACAAAAGTTTGTCCAACCAAAGGTGAACATACAAACAGGACAGGGACACTGCTTTTCATTCTTCCAAGTACTGGTCAAGGTTATGCTTGAATAGGGTCAGGGAAGAGCTCTGCTTCACATGGATGGGGAGCCTATTCCAGAGAGGGGGTATTCTCCAAGAGATGTACCTGTCCCACCATTTACTGTTTATGTTGCCAGCAAGGCTACATCTCTGGATTGGTTAGTTCTAATACTATTTGTTTTGGAGATATGCAAGATGCCTTATATGCTAGACACAGATTGCCCCTCAACAGTCTGTAGGAGTATAGGGATAGAGCTTTGAATCTGAACAGGACATGTTGTTAATGTCTGCTATTCTTTTTGTGAGGAACCTCTGTGGACATTCCACTTGTTGAATGTGCCTGGTCAAGTGCATACTGAAGGGGCCATTGTACTCAATAATAGGCCTGATTTGGGCTGACTACAATGGAAAGATGACTTCCTTAGACCTAGATGCTATACTTTTGCTTATAAGTTGAGCAAAATAGAATGATTTCCTCACTACTATAAACACATGTTGGTTGAAAGCCAGGCTACTGTCTATGTAAGTTCCGAAATCACTGACTATCAGTAAGTTAGTTTCTTGGGGTAGACAACTTTCTGAAGGGTACTATTATATATTTTTTGGCACTGACTTAAACCATGGCTCTGGCACCAGTCATTTGTCTGTGTTAGCCCTTCTTGGAGGATATTAGTATCTTAGGAGATTCTGTGATAGCTCCTAGTTTGCAATCATCTGTAAACTTGGTCAGCCAGAGGCCTTTGACATTAGCCTTGATTTTGCAGAAGTAGATTCCAAAAAAGAACAGACCCAGCACAGAGACCTGAGGGACTCCAGTAGTGAGCAGCCTCTTTGTGGAGGTGGATTCCCCTATTCTAACTTCATGGGTCTTGTAAATTAGCCAGCTGGTTATCCATTGGGTGACACACACACACACACACACACACACACACACACACACACACACACACACACACACACACACACACACACACACATATAAATATATACACATACACACACAAACTTTAATTGAAAAACTTTGACCACAGACCTTTATTTCAACCTGTTTCTGTTCTGTACAAACACAATTCCCAAAGGCAAGCCACAAAGATGTTCACTTAACAGTCAATAAATGATCACCACTTTATGGCTGGTTGTCTGGTGCATGCATGCACAGAGTTAACAATTCTGGGCACAATAATTCAGCTTTTTATGTTTTGTACAAAATATAATGTTGTCTGACATGCATTGTAGACAAATGTTTAATGTGAATTAAGTAATGAATCAAATAACCATATACTTTCATGTGCACATGTGCATGCACACACATACATGCATCCAATAAACTTTCCCTAAAAACTCTATCAGCAATTACATCTTTGATATCAAATACGGACCCAAGTGAAAAATCATCGCCTAGTAAAATCAGATTTTTTATCTCTTGTACAAACAATGCCTCCTAACAAGCCAAAAAAATAGTCATTTTACTCAGACCAAATGCAATTTTTCTGACAGGTGTACCTGTTGGAGTTTAATAGTAATGGATATTACATATTAACCACTAGTAACTACCTAAAAATATGAATGGTCCTATTTTAAAAACAGCCATGTAGACTCCTTACAAGCAAGACCACAGTCTTGAATGTAAGCACACATTTGCAAAGATTAAGTAAGTCTTGATTCAGCAACTGAGCAGTGCAGACATGTTTCACTGCCAGCATAATATGGGAGCATTACATATACTGGTTACCTTGTCTTACCCTTTTCTATGCAAAACACATAATGTAGCTCACATTACCACTGGTAAACCTGAATTATCGTACATACCTCTCAACTGTACCACATTACGAGGAACATACCTCATCTGGAGTCTTAAAAGGTTCATGTTCCTCGAAGTTCCACATTGAAAGGGTCTGTCACAAATTCAGGGTTAGGAACTTTTTTAACTGATATATGCGGTAAATAGAAATGAATCATATTAATTCATTTAAATGTCTTTCTTTTATAAATAAAGCCAACATATTTTGATGATCCTATCACCCTCATAGTGAAGTTGTTAGTAAACCATCAGTATGTGTTCCACATTGTGCCCATTTGTTCCATATTATGAGGGCTGGTGTACTTTATTTTGGAGATGGAAGGTTGAGAGCTATGATACCATACTTCAAACAATTTAAACCTACTGCCATTATGGCACTAGAAGCAAACTAAAAAAAGGCAAGTTACACAAGTGCACACTAACCTGAACTGTTACCTTGGTACTAAAACGCCAATCCAGAAAATAAAGAATATATTCTAAAATAAGAGCATGCCATTCAGATACAATGGCAGGAAATTATGTTCTCAAGGTCTAACAATATATTATTATATAAGAATAAAATTATCTATGAGATAATGATGCCATTCAGTAAAGCAATCCAAAGTAACTTGATTGAGGTAGAAAGAGTTAATTTGTTCCCCCAATATCCAAAAGTTTTTATGAACTTCCTTCTAGAAGACACTGACACTGGGACAGATTGCATGTATGTGTGATCAACTTCCCAACATCTCAGAGGGAAGAAGGTCAGCCCTGATCTGATTGTCCTAGATACATGTAGGCGAATCTTTGTGGAGTAATACTTAAAAAATGTGTGATGTGCAACACATAAATGTGCATTGTGGGAGAGGTAGTGATCTTGGCCAATGTTAACAAAATTATCTAGATGAGGAAGTGCGCTGAGCTGCTTCTAAATGAGATGGCTAAAAGGTAGTGACATTTTTTCACTCTGATTGCTAATTTTTCCTCCTCAGGCTGTCCAATCAGCAGTCAGCATGGAAGTGTGGGAGAGAGCCAGAGCTTTTGGATGCTGGCCAATTGTCGTGTCTTGCATAAGGCACAACCCATATAGCCTAAAGGTTACTGCAGCAGTGGCAATTATCACTCCTATGAGATTACTTTCTCACATTGTCACCATCTGAATGTAATGGTGCTTTCTTTATTGCAGGAGCAGTACATTGATGTATGGTCAACAATGTTCCATTTTCTATGAGATTGTGCAATACTTTGGTGGAAAAATATATATATATATATGTGTATATATATATATATATATATATATATATATATATATAGAGAGAGAGAGAGAGAGAGAGAGAGAAAAGGGGAGGGAGAAATCAGGTGTGAACAGACTCAGTCCACACATTGGGGGTAACAGGGAGTGCAATCATCTGCAAAGGCATATGTATTATATAGGTTCATAGGTTCATACTAGGCTATCTGCCCTAGGGCATTTATAAGCCTAGCCAGAGTGTATTTGGCTTTCGCCACCCATTTTAAATTAATTTTGCTATGTCCTTTTTCGAGGTTAGCATACTGTGCCTCTGTCTAACAGTGACACAGAAGTGATAGCCGGGGTAAACCTACGATCTCCCATCCACTCATCAAGATTCCTCTTGAAGAGAGTCAATGAGGGACTCTGCCTAACCTGGACTGGGATTTTATTCCAGAGTGAAGGGAGCCTCTGGGTTATGAATCTGTCCCTCCAGCATGTCCTATTTATTTCAGTGCTGAGGTTCAAGTCTCTCGAGCGCGTAGCTCGATGGGATTTGGATTTTCTGAGGTGCAGCATGTCCATTAATTCCGGGTTGGACATGGCTTTATACGTCAGGCACAGATCGCCTCTGAGCAGGCGGTATGCCACTGAGTAGAGCTGGAGTTTCTTTAACCGGGCAGCATATGGCATCTGTTTGAACCCTTTGATCCTCTTGGTGAGGTACTTTTGGGGTCTTTCCAGTTGCTGCAGGTGTCTGGTAAGGTACATCCCAAAAGGGCATTGTACTCAATTATGGGCCTGATGAGGGATGAGTAAAGAGGCACAATGACTTCCCCTGATCTAGATGTGAATCCCTTCATGATTAGGTGGGCTATATAAAATGTTTTCCTAACCACTTTGGCCATGTGGTTGTCAAATGAGAGATTGCTATCAATTTGGGTCCCCAGGTCCCTAATTACTTCTTCTGTACTTAATGGATTACCACCTATGTGGTAATTTGTGGGCACTTTGTTTTTGCCAAAGGGGATGACTATACACTTTTTGACATTTAGCTTGAGGCCATGGCTCTGTCACCAGTTGTCTGTTTCTATGAGGCCCTTTTGGAGGATGCTTGTGTCGGCTGGAGAGTTGATTATGGTGCCCAGTTTGCAGTCATCTGCAAACTTGGTCAGCCACAGTCCTTCCGTGTTGGCCTGTACCTCCGAGAAATATATACCGAACAAGAGAGGTCCCAGGACTGAGCCTTGTGGGATGCCATTTGTAACTGGTTTGGAGTCTGACATGGCTCCAGCAATTCTAACCATGTGGGTTCTGTCCTTGAGCCAGTTTGCAACCCATCTAGTGACATAGGGGTTTATATTTAAGCTGGTGAGCTTATCTATAATGCCCGAGTGGGGTATTGTATCGAAGGCTTTTGCGAGGTCCAGGTAGGCTGTGTGGACCACCTTCCCCTCGTCAATGGCCTTGGTGACTGTTTCAAAGAAGTCAACCAGGTTTAAGAGGCAGGATCTGCCCTTAACAAAGCCGAACTGGGTAGGATCCAGTGTCTGTAGGTCCCCAATATCTTTATTTATGAGGCCCATGATGATCCTTTCCATAGCTTTGCAGATCAAGCTAGTCAAGCTTATGGGGCAATAGTTTCCAGGATCCGTTGAGGCACCACCTTTGTGGAGAGGGACCACTGTTGCTGTACGCCACTCTTTGGGTACATATCCTGTAGTAAGGCTGAGATTGAACAGTAGTTTTATGTTTGGGTTTAGCTCTTCTTGGAGTTCATGTAGGACGCAGCCCGGGACACCGTCTGGTCCCATTGATGCTGTGTTTTTTGCTTTGGAGGGCGACTCTTACCTGAGCATCTGAGATGTCAGGGGGGCAGCACTCTGCTGGGATAGATATTTGCCCTTTTGGTGGGGGGGGGAGTTTGCGCTGAACCCGTCAGCTAGGATGTTGGCAATGTCTGTGGGTTCGGTGTATTTTTTTGTCATTTTGGACTAATTATGAGCATATCTGGGAATTCCCACCCAGGTTCCTAACATAACTAAAGAAAGCCTTGTGATTATCCTTAGTGTCCTGTGCAATTTTTCTCTCGAAGCTGGTCTTAGACGATTTGATGAGTGCCCGTAGTTTTTTGCTAATACTGATCAGAGATGCCTTCCCTTTTTGGGATTTTGCTCTGTCATGTAGTAGTTTCCTCCTTCTATTGTATAGTTTGTTTATGGCTGGGGTCCGCTAGACAGGATGTCTGCCTTTGGAGGATTGGGTCTTGGTTTTATTTGGGATTGCATGATCCATGCATTCCTGAAGGTGTTCATAGAATGCGTTTATAAAGGATTCTGCGGTCTGGGCCATCTTTTCCACAGGCCCGGGGGCTTTGAAGGATTCCACCTTGGTTTTGAGGAGTGTGAAATTTGCTTTAGAGAAGTTTTTCACTGTGGTTTTCAGGGCAGGGGGTGGAGTCAGGATGTGAATATCCAGTGAGATTAGTTTATGGTCTGATCTTACCAGTGAGGGATACACTTCTGGTCTGGAGCATAGAGTCCCCATGTTGGTGATGATCAGGTCCAGTATGTTTTCCCCTCTTGTGGGAGTGGTAACAAGTTGTTCCATAGCATTTGAGTTTATAAATTCTAGGAACCTTTGGGCTAGGGTTTTGGAGCTAGAGTAATGCTCCCAGTCTATGTTTGGGTAGTTGAAGTCGCCCAGTATAATGGTGTTTGGAGAGACCTTCATATTTTCCAGTGTTCTCAGGAAGGCCATATGTATTATATTACTTGTGGGATTTTGAAGTGCAGTTTGTTGTAATTATGATTTGTTTTTGTTTCTATATGTCCATTGTACTTTAGCCAATATGAAAAAGTACTACTCTTGGTCTTAGACATAGTGTTTCTTTACAGCCCCGTCTCTGTAACATGTTCATTGATCACTTCTAAATAGTAGACTAAACTAACAACTTTAAACCCAAATATTTCTTTAATTTCAGTGTCTAGCTCATTCTGGCCACATTTGTCTGTTCCATCTAGTCATAGTTTGCATCTTTAACTGCTCATACCTAAAGACATGAATGATAAGTTTTGGGAAAAAATGTAAACAGTAAACCACAACCAACCTCTTTTAGTACTAAACAGTAAGCCAGACAACATATTGCAAATGGTAAAATTATAACACTTCGTCTCAGAGAAAAATGTTCAACTTGGTATCTGACAACTTTAGTGCCAAACAACAAAACCCCAAATCAAAAGACAAACTAAACTTTAAAGAAACTGCTGAAGAAATAAAGAATTTCCATAGTCAAACAGGCTGTGTTATAAACATGATTTCAGCCTTCTCAGCATTTCTGTCAAATTGTTAGAATATTGTGAATGTTAAGCAGAAGTAAGCCAATATTCAAGCTACAGAAACATAGCACACAAGCAAACAGTGGTATTTTAACCACTCAGGGCTCTCAAAGTTCTGGAGTCAGTTCTGCTTATTAATTTATGGTGATTCAGACAACTTTTCAGTCTGTGCTTTTGATATTACCTTGTGGTGATATATTCTCTCTCGGTATTTCCAGTAAATTTAGGATGATTTTCTGCACTGGTTATAAATTTATGAGCTTCATTAGTCTGCTCTTCTTTCTAATTTAGTTAATTTATTCAAAGAAGGCAAGCCACAGTTTGCTAATGTCACGATGGGGGAGGGGGCTTCATTGGGATGTACTACTTTACAAAGACAATTCAGAAGAGATGTATTAATTCAAAGCTGCATCAGATGACAATGGTATTATTTTTAACTGTTGCAGCTGCATCTGTTTTAAATTATTAAGGAAATTTGTGATTTTGTTTACAGTCATATACCTAGATGTGCATGTCTGCAGCACATAACAGATGAACAAACTGCCTTTCAATTGGGACCTGTATGACTGCTACAGTGTGGAAAAGAAATCAATTCAAGAAAAAGCTTTTCAGGGAAACAACGCCTTTTTAAATGTATTACTGTTTATTTGACTTCTGTTTTGCAAATACATTAGCAAAATTTAAGTAAATATTTATCATCTGGAATACTGTACTTAAATCTTAAAACTGCATTTAAGTGCTGGACTGAGATTACAATATATCTATTTCTGCAGTGTAAAGTTAACATTCCATTGTCACAAGGAAGCCAACATGCCATGCATTAATTAGTACTGCAGGCTGAAGGATTATTATACTATATAATCACAGCCTAACAATGGGAGCGGCTGGATTTAAGCACCACCGGTATTTGTTTACCTTGAGGGCAGAGGCTGAGTGGGTAAATCCTACCTCAGCCACAGTCAGACAATGAGTCTTAGAATTATACACTAGAATTATTTTAAAAGTATATTTTCCATTTTAAATTAACTCTGCTATACAATACTTCTGTTTTCCATTGCTGTGTTTGTGCAAACGTTTGTGTTGTGTACTGCGCATGAACACATCCTTTATGTATTTATGCATACACAAAGTAACATCATTTACTTGCTGTAATTGATCATTAATATAATGTATGGGGCACAGCCGCAGTATATCCTGCATTTCTGTGGCAGTACTCATTGTGTGAGGTTCGTCATATAGGGCAGTCATTATAATTTTTGCTAATATTTTTGCTGTTTCTTTTAATGTACTTGCCACTGTGTTGTAATGGTGGCACATTCAAATATTTTTTCTCTCCTTGACACTGAAAGGATTCTTTTGTAGCAATGGGAACTATAGTTTACCACCACTAGAAATGCTTTATTTAGCCAGTCAAATTACCCATTTTTACAGCAATTTATAGATGATGTGAAATGCAAAACAATGCAAATATTGAGCATGAGTTACGTCAAATTGCCTTTGAAATGCAACAGATTTGCACTAAACATTATTAACTACGCTATCATTATGTATTATTTTGCAGCACTGCAGCTCCCTGTCAGATGTCCAGAATGCCAAACAGCATATAGTGTTCATCTTGAAATAGTGACAGAAAACTTTTGCAATCACTCAGAACAATAACAATGTAAGACTTAGTAGGTAGGAGCTAAAAGCACTGTAGGTAGCACAACAAAAATAAAGCCAAATATGTAAAATACAAGAGAACCCTCCCCACAAAAAAAAAAAATCAAGGATAATGAAAACATGAGCAAGTACGTACCATCCAACAGTACAATGTAGCAAATAAATATATACGTTAACGGCAGTAGCAGGATGAAGCAGCAAAATATACGAAGGGAAACATATGAAACGGAGAAAAATAAGTGTACATATACAAGTAATTAGGAATACACAGACAGCAATGCACACACAGATAAATGTCATAAAAATGAGTCACTCACAATAACATGTACTTCCAAACAACAAAGAAGGGCAGCAGAAAACTTAGATGTTGAGAAAGGAAAAGCCTAGAGGCATGCAGCCACTAGATTGTCCACAAATGTTTCTTAGAATACAAGGAGTAAACACAGTGTTGTATACTAATTGCCTCAAAACCCTGTCTCTTTACTATGTATAATACAGATGCCTGACAGGTGATCTTTGCTTAGCTTACAGGACATCCCTGGACCCTGTTTTGATGAACCTTTTGCATATTTGCAAAACAAACACCATCAGAATTACCAGATTAAAATACCTAATTTTGCTTACAACATAAATAGGCTATGTTAGAGAGACAGATCTGTTTCTCAGAGAATTCCCATTCTCTGGAACAGGTTCCCCATCCATGTGAAGCACAGTTCCTCCCTATCCCTTTTTAAGTGCAACTTGGACCAATGGATAAATAATAGGAAATTCACCCCTGGTCTGGCTCCTATGTCTCTGATGAACAGTGCCAGTCAGTAAATCACCATATATATATAAATACAATGTGTGGGTCACATTTGGGTTGCACTGCTAGATTTATAAGGGCCGTAGTGTTGTTAGCACATTATACACCTATGAACCTAGAGATACTTTCCAAATACCATTAGAAACAAAAGTGGCTGTCTATAGCTGTAGACCTTCCCAAAAAAGAGGAACGTATAAAAATAAGGATTGGTGTCTGTGCTATTCTGAGAAGAGCTGCAACAGTGAGACATATTGGTGTTGCCTATACAACACAGGCAAGTAACACTGGGACAAAGTCATAATTATATGGGTGGTGGACAGGAAGGAACTGCAATAACTTTACAGCCCACAACCATGCTCCAGTGGCACAAGAAGCAGCAGCAAACACAGCATGAGATGCCACTAGGAAGAGAAGCCACAGCAGTAGTTAGCCAGGCAAGGTGCTATAAGGCATCCTAAAGGATGCAGGAGATGAAATAGTCAATACCTTTCCAACATGGAAGACAATGGAACAGATAATCAAATGTAGCAGGAGAAAGTTAATGCAGCCAGTGGCAGATACAATAGATGTTATGATGACCTTCCTTCCAGAATGCAAAATACTTTGCACTGTGTTAAGTGAAGATCATTTGTAAAGTGTCTACAGAAAAGGCTAATGACACCTCAGTCCTGCTGCTGACCATAAGAGAACATCGAGGACTTACACTCAACACCAGTACTACCCAAGGAGAGCAGCAATGTCTGCCAGCAAGTATATTCAGTCTGCTGATAGGCAGAGATACAGGATAGCCAAAGATTTCTACCCTTAGACCTTACATGAACCAAGTCTTCCAAAGAATGACAAGCTTTTAAGATGCTTTTTGAACTTCCATGTAACACCGAGATGATAATACGGCTAATGTATATCATCACTACCTTCAAATGTGCCCTCATGCCACATGCCAGCTGCAGCCCACCGTAAATGCCATTTCTATAAGGATTAGATCCAAGTCATGCCAGCAGACCCCTGAGGTACTCCACTGATGACGGGTTTCCTGGTGGAGGTGGAGTCACCAATTCTGACAGAGTGTGTGCTGTCAGTGAGCCAGCTGGTTACCCATCTAGTAACATAAGTGTTAATCCCCAGCTTCTCAATGATGCCAGAGTGGGGGATTGTGTCAAAAGCCTTGGGAAGGTCAAGACAGGCTGTGTGCACTGTCTTACCTTCTTCCATGGCTTTGGTGACATTCTCAAAGATGTCTACTAGGTTTAATAAGCATGAGCTACCCTAATGAAGCCAAACTCGGTTGGGTACAGCTTTCAGAGGTTGCCTATGTCCTGGTTGATGTGTTCATGATAATTCTTTCCATGACCTTGCAGATGAAACTGGTTAGACATATGGGTCCCAGGGTCAGTTGATGGCCTCCCTTTGTGTAGGGGAATTACTGTTTCTGTTCTCCATTCTGCAGGAACATAGCCAATTTTCAAGCTATGATTACAGAGAATGCCAAGTGAGTCCACTAGGTCTTGTTTTAGATTGTTTAGTAAACACCCTGGGATATTATCTGGTCCCATTGTGCCGTGTTTTGGCCTTGGTGAGCTCAGAGATGACCTGTTCTCTAGAGATACTAGGCAGAGGGCTGGTGTCGGGTATGCTTTGAGATATGGTAGGTGGGGATGGGGGGGTGAAGTTTGCATTAAATCTGTCAGCCAGCAAGTTGGTGATAACTTCTGGTGTAGTATGAGTGATCCCATCTACAACAAGTTCGGCACATAGCTAGACATTCTACTCATGTGGTTCATAGTGCACTCACAGTTTTGTTTGAAAAGGATGATACTGAGGTCTCCTTTACTGTCATTGTTTCCATCTCATTTAAAGGCAGTGATCACATTTCACCTCATTGTGACAGCAACATCACATCCAGACGTGGGTGTTTCCTAACTAGCACATTAGTAGATCATCAATATGCATTACTCTACAACAGCATCTGCAGTGGCAAGGTATTATTTTGGCCCCCAATGACAGAACACACTATGCAATACTATTCTGTGTACTTACACCTACTACACTATTCTTCTTTGCATGATAACGCTTGTATGTTTGTGATACATGAGCATTCTGAAATACATGTCAGTGGAAGGACTTGCATATATTTGATTATTGTGAACATATCCTATAGTGCACTTTACATTTCCCCCTGCTACACTTTCCTCCCTCTCATTTGACACTTGAACCCTATCCTCTTCAACATTTGATGTGGCACTAAGCATCTGTATACAAACAATCATTTGCTCTCCTAAGCTTTTGTTTTCTCAGTTTAACCTATCTGCAACTCACAGCTGCAGTCTTCAGACTTCAGACAGATACCTCTGAAGAAGTAATTATTAGTACCATTAGACAACAGACACATACAAATATTGTTAGCATTTTTTATTTAGTCCACAACAACTGATACTTTATACTGACATCAGGCTTCAATGCTGCTTTCAAATAAACTGGAACAGACTTGTGACCAGGCCCGCATGACATCATAGAAGAAGATATATATTTTTTTTTTAGAAAAAAGAACAAACTACAGCAACATTTACACTTCAAATAATAAAGTTTATTTTTATTTATCCTTTGTTGACTGGGTTAGCCCCATTTTAACATCTCATCCATTTTGGCTCATGTGCTGACCTGACATACTGTGGACAACAAGCTGTAGTATCTGATTTGTCTGGCTTCTTTCATCAGCTTGAATTTTCTGTTAGTAAACTGATTTTTGTTCTTTAGCTGAGGTAGTGTTGTCACGTCACAGCAAGATGTTCTCACATTCGATTCTCAGCTAGAGCGTCTTCTGTGTGGAGGCATGCGTGAATGGGCATGCCTTCGTTGAAGGTTGTGCGTCAGGCCTGGTAACTCGGCATGTAAAAATCCACTACCAAACATTAGCGGACCGGAGTTCCGCTGTGGTGACCCCTAACCGGGATAAGCCGAAAGACACAACAACAGCTGAGACAGTATTGTTAAAAGCAGAGACCAAAGTAATTGCAATCAGCCTTGCTGGGAGCTAGCCTATGCATTACAAAAGCTCTTGCATATGTTTTGTCTGGTTTGTACAGATCTGTTTTACTGATTGGATTGCTGTTCTGGTCTTTGTTTAATTAAGTCCATATATCACTAGTCCAAAACATATTCCTAGCCATTTTGGCTCTCATGCTGACCTGATATACTGTGGACAACAAGCTGTAGTTTCCGATTTGTCTGCCCTCTTACATCAGCCTGAATTGTCCCCAACCCTCACTCCTTTTTGCTGTTGTGGTTTTAAAAACCTGTGCCTCTGGCTTTTGCCCCTTATGGTAATCTGACTACCAATGTCCCTCCCTAACTTCCTCTTTGATTTATATTGTCAATTGTGTAAGCTAATGAAGTACATTTCCCACCCATTGTTTTACATAGATCTGTCATACTGAGCCCACTCAACAAACAAGTACTGCTCTTGAGCTAACCACCCTTACTGCAAATCATTATTTTCACAAAGATCACATCTGCTTAGCATCCTTGCCACACTCTGCGAGGGTCCTGAATAAATCCTGTGCCATCCTTGGCAATAAAAGATTTATCTTACTGCTTTGTACCTTATTTAATTGCTTTATCTAACAATTTTTGTACTTTAAATTGTTTTAGAGGTCTTGATATTGTACTGTTTGCTGATTGCTGAGAACTGCAATTTTGAGAAGCTTTACTGGCAGTGTTAGTGTTTAATTTGCTACTTTGTATTTTTGTTGGTACTTAATTGTTGTATTCCTGCACGTTTGGACCTGCTGAAGAGATTCTACAGAGTTTCCTTTAAGTGCATGTATAAATTCAGTGTATGTAAGGCTCATGACTGATTCCCACAGAGCTCAGCAATGCTTGGTGTGCTCACCTGTGCCACTGAGATGATTTCCTTGCATCATATGCCATCTAGACACAAGCTAAGTACTTGTACTTAAAATTGCACTTCCAGTAGCTATTTTAGTAAAAAATGTTGATATCTTGTTTTATTTGTGCATTTATCTGCATTTATGGCTGTTCAAACTGCTTTGCTATTTGTCTGATTAACCTGAAATTGCCTTGTCTAGCTAGTTTGTTAAAGTTGTTTTATTGTGGTTTTTGCTCTCAATTAATATTTTTGTGCTTTTACATTAAGAGGACTAGGATATTCCATCTAGAGCAGTAGGTGATGGCCTGGTCTATCTAAGTTTGAAAACGCAGATGGTTTCCTATAAAACAAGTACAAGAACTGTAACCGGCAATTTAGTGATGCATTGCACAAAGTTAAGTTCAGGGCAGCTAACTTGCATGTCAGATCACACTAATACCAAATCCTGGCACTATCTAATACCATATCCTAGCAATATTCAACTCTGGTCTGCAACCCTAGGGACCACCCTAGGAGACCACTGTAAAACCCAATCCTCAAATCCTAAAAGCCCACCCTAATATGACTCAGTCATTGTCCATGCTGGTGTGAATGACCTGAGACGTACCTCCCTGGACTACATGAAAAGAGACATAAAGGAGCTCTCTGAGCATGTAGCCCAGGCCAGTATGACCCTGACCTTGAGTAGCATCTTACCCTCACCAAGAATGATGCCACAATATGAAGACAAGATGATCAATTTCAACAATTGGCTTAAGTACTGGTGTCATTCAAAGGGGATCCAATGTCTGTCAGCTTGGGATGATATGCTCGACAAGCCACGATGCTTCGCTAGGGACGGCTTGCACCTGTCACCCCTGGGCTTTCGGATATTGGCAAAGGCTCTTGCTACCCCCATAGTGCCTTTTTTAGGCAAGGCTCAAAAGACAAACCCACCTCCATAGGTATCACAAGGGATAAGAAACTAAGAGTAATGCTACTCAACGCCAGAAGTCTAAACCTCAAGATGCACGCACTCGAAACTCTCCTTAGCATGGAGAACATCGATATCTGTGCAGTAACAGAAACCTGGTTCAGGGCTCCCGAGAGCACCCCAGCACTACCAGGTTATACCTCATACCATGCTTTTCGGCCCCAAAACTTGGACCGAACCACAAAAGGAGGTGGAGTATCGATATTCATCAAAGATACCCACACCTCCAGGTTGGTGGCAAAGCACGAAGCATCAGAGACTATCCATGTGCAACTAACAGTGGGTAAAACTGCCTTCCAGTTTATAGCCTGCTACAGATCACCCTCCCAAACCCAGGAACCCCACTCGGCCTTCCTGAGAACACTGGAAAATATGAATGTCTCTCCAAACACCATTATATTGGGCGACTTCAACTACCCAAACATAGACTGGGAGCATTACTCTAGCTCCAACACCCTAGCCCAAAGGTTCCTAGAATTTATAAACTCAAATGCTATGGAACAACTTGTTACCACTCCCACAAGAGGGGAAAACATACTGGACCTGATCATCACCAACATGGGGACTCTATGCTCCAGACCAGAAGTGTATCCCTCACTGGTAAGATCAGACCATAAACTAATCTCACTGGATATTCACATCCCGACCCCACTCCCTGCCCAGAAAACCACAGTGAAAAACTTCTCTAAAGCAAATTTCACACTCCTCAAAATTGAGGTGGAATCCTTCAAAGCCCCCGGGCCTATGCAAAATACGGCCCAGACCGCAGAATCCTTTATAAACGCATTCTATGAACACCTTCAGAAATGCATGGATCATGCGATCCCAAATAAAACCAAGACCCAATCCTCCAAAGGCAGACGTCCTGTCTGGTGGACCCCAGCCATAAACAAACTATACAATAGAAGGAGGAAGCTACTAAATGATAGAGCAAAATCCCAAAAAGGGAGGGCATCACTGATCAGTATTAGCAAAAAACTACGGGCACACATAAAATTGTCTAAAGCCAGCTTCGAGAGAAAAATTGCACAGGACACTAAGGATAATCACAAGGCTTTCTTTAGTTATGTTAGGAACCTGGGTGGTAATTCCCAGATATGCTCAGAATTAGTCCACAATGACAAAAAATACACCGAACCCACAGACATTGCCAACATCCTAGCTGACAGGTTCAGCGCAAACTTCTCCCCCCCCTTCCCACCAAAAGGGCAAATATCTATCCCAGCAGAGTGCTGCCCCCCTGACATCTCAGATGCTCAGGTAAGAGCCGCCCTGTCCAAAGCAAAGAACACAGCATCAATGGGACCAGGTGGTGTCCTGGGCTGCGTCCTACATGAACTCCAAGAAGAGCTAAACCCAAACATAAAACTACTGTTCAATCTCAGCCTTACTACAGGATATGTGCCCAAAGAGTGGCTTACAGCAACAGTGGTCCCTCTCCATAAAGGTGGTGCCTCAACGGATCCTGGAAACTATCGCCCCATAAGCCTGACTAGCTTGGTCTGCAAAGCTATGGAAAGGATCATCATGGACCTCATAAATAAAGATATTGGGGACCTACAAACACTGGATCCTACCCAGTTTGGCTTTGTTAAGGGCAGATCTTGCCTCTTAAACCTGGTTGATTTCTTTGAAACAGTCACCAAGGCCATTGACGAGGGAAAGTGGTCCACACAGCCTACCTGGACCTCACAAAAGCCTTTGATACAATACCCCACTCGGGCATTATAGATAAGCTCACCAGCTTAAATATAAACCCCTATGTCACTAGATGGATTGCAAATTGGCTCAAGGACAGAACCCACATGGTTAGAATTGCTGGAGCCATGTCAGACTCCAAACCAGTTACAAGTGGTGTCCCACAAGGCTCAGTCCTGGGACCTCTCTTGTTCGGTATATATTTCTCGGAGGTACAGGCCAACATGGAAGGACTGTGGCTGACCAAGTTCGCAGATGACTGCAAACTGGGCCATAATCGACTCTCCAGCCGACACAAGCATCCTCCAAAAGGGCCTCATAGAAACAGACAACTGGTGCCAGAGCCATGGCCTCAAGCTAAATGCCAAAAAGTGTATAGTCATCCCCTTTGGCAAAAACAAAGTGCCACAAATTACCACATAGGTGGTAATCCATTAAGTACAGAAGAAGTAATTAGGGACCTGGGGACCCAAGTTGATAGCAATCTCTCATTTGACAACCACATGGCCAAAGTGGTTAGAAAAACATTTTATATAGCCCACCTAATCATGAAGGAATTCACATCTAGATCAGGGGAGGTCATCGTGCCACTTTACTCATCCCTCATCAGGCCCATAATTGAGTACAATGCCCCTTTTGGGATGTACCTTACCAGACACCTGCAGCAACTGGAAAGACCCCAAAAGTACCTCACCAAGAGGATCAAAGGGCTCAAACAGATGCCATATGCTGCCCGGTTAAAGAAACTCCAGCTCTACTCAGTGGCATACCGCCTGTTCAGAGGCGATCTGTGCCTGACATATAAAGCCATGTCCAACCCGGAATTAATGGTCATGCTGCACCTCAGAAAATCCAAATCCCATCTAGCTACGTGCTCGAGAGACTTGAACCTCAGCACTGAAATAAATAGGACATGCTGGAGGGACAGATTCATAACCCAGAGGCTCCCTTCACTCTGGAATAAAATCCCAGTCCAGGTTAGGCAGAGTCCCTCATTGACTCTCTTCAAGAGGAATCTTGATGAGTGGATGGGAGATCATAGGTTTACCCCGGGTATCACTTCTGTGTCACTGTTAGACAGAGGCACAGTATACTAACCTCGAAAAAGGGCATAGCAAAATAAATTTAAAATGGGTGGCGAAAGCCAAACACATTCTGGCTAGGCTTACAAATGCCCTAGGGCAGATAGCCTAGTATGAACCTATGAACCTATGAACCTATGAACCTATAATACAGGTCAGGAAAACAAACATTGATATGCAATTTCAAAATGTCTCCATAACCATCTTGGTAGATATGGGCATCCTGAAACAATGTTACAGTTTTTCACTGACAACCTTTTAATCCTTAAAGAAACCAACACAGTATGGAAGAGATGTACATACACAATTTCCTTGAAGGTCAAAATGTCACATACAAACAAGACTGTCAAGAAACACATGCTACATCCACCACACATAGTGTCCATACACATTGACCATCTTATGCTAAGGGACTAAAAATCAGTATCCCAAAACCTCAAATAGTCTCTATGACTGCAAACAGCAACACCTATCCTCAGTAATCTCTGAAGCATATAACAACAGCAACACCAAACATCACACATAAGCCCACACTCAATGGACCACTGAAAACAAAGCCCATAAGGCAAGCAAGCAATTCACCCAGGACTGTTGTCATAGGGGAGTCCATTGTACGACAGATGCCCCCTCAACAAACTGGACAAGGAGAGGATTATGGTCAGTTACTTATCTGGAGCCAGAATCTGCCAAGTTACACATGCACTGAAGTCATTGTTCTACTGGTACCAGTATGATTCTATGATAGTCCGTGTGGGTGTAAATGGACTGAGACATACCTCTCTAGACTATATGAAGAGAAACATTATAGATGTCTATTTATATGTGTATCAGACCAGTATGTGCCTTGCACTGAACATCATTCTACTTTCATTAAGCCTAAAAACACAGCATCAGTGGGTCCTGACAATATCCCAGGATGACTCCTAAATAGCCTGAAACATGACCTATCAGGACCACTTGAGTCACTTTTCAACTAAAGCCTCAAAACAGGCTATGTACCAAGTGAATTCAGGATGGCAACAGTTATCCCCCTTCACAAGGGTGGAAGATCAACTGACCCCAGAAACTAGAGATCCATTTGTCTGACTAGTCTAATATTCAAAGCTATGGAACAAATTATTATGAAAACAATCAATAAAGACATTAGCAACCTACAGACACACTGGTTTTGTTAAAAGAAGATCATGCCTACTTAACCTGGTAGACTTCTTTGAGAGGGTAACCAAGGCAAAAGATGAAGGGAAAAACATACATACTGCCTACCTAGACCTTGCTAAGGCATTCTACACATTACCCCTCTCAGGTATTGTAAGCTCACCAAATTAAGCATAAATCCCTACACAACTCACTGGATTGCTAGCTGGCTCACAGATAGGACCCAGGAAGTCAGGATTGGTAAGACCACTTCCACCAAGAGGCAGGTCAGCAGTGGAGTACCACAGGGCTCCATGCTGTGCCAGTCCTGTTTGGCATCTACTTCTTTGTGGTCACAGCTAATGTCAAGAGACTCTGGCTCACTTCATAGATGACTATAAATTGGGAGCTATCATGACACTAACATCCTGCAAGAGGATATAACACAGACAAATGACTGGTGCCAAAGCCATGGATTAAAACTATATTCAAAGAAGTACATTATAGCGCCTTTTGAGAACCCCCCCCCCCCAGGCAAATTATTCCATTGATAAGACAGCCCTAAGTTGATCCAGTAGTTAGAGATCTGGAAACATACGTAGACAGTAATCTGGCCTTTGACCAACATGTAGCCAAGGTAGCAAGAAAAGTATTCTATGTCACCCAACTTACAAGTAAGGGTATGGCATCCAGGTTCAAGGAAGTTATACTACCACTCTACTTGTCCCTTTTCAGAATAATTATTGTATACAGTGCCCCCTTCGGCATGTACCTAACTAGACCTATGCAACAGCTGGAACTCACACAAAGATTCCTCACCCACAAAGATTCCTCACCAAGAAAATCCAGGGTATTAACACACTATCCAATACAGATTGGCTTAGAGACCTCTCTCTATATTCGGTCACCTACAAGTTGTTGAGAGATGGTCTGTGATTGGCGTATAAAGCATCCTTAGATCCAGCCCTGATGGAGCTTTTGCACATTCACAAAACAAGCAGCACCAAAAATACTAGATCCAGGGATTTGTTTGCAACATAAAAAGAGCATGCTGGTGAAACTGATATGTAACTCAAAGGATCTCATGTTCTGAACTAGTATCCCTATCCATGTGAAGTACAGTCCATCCCTAACCCTATCTAAACATAACCTTGACCATTGAATGAGAAATCATAAATTCATCCCCAGGATGGCCCTATGTCTCTTAAAGACAGAGGCCAGCAGTAAACATTCCCTAATATACCCCCGCCACACATAACTTTTAAGCAACCTCCTAACTAACATACCCCTCCTAAGAAACATCACTCCAACTAAGACACACATGTTACAAGGGGAGACGATTGGGTTGGGCTGCATGGCTTAACTTACAAAGGTCCTGATGATCATTAACCAAGTATATACTTATGAAGGACAGCACACTTAGGTGTGCGGCACCCCCTTATGCTGCACTGTAGTGTCAGGAATCAATCTACCCGGCATGGGAATAGAACCCACAGCCTCCTGCAGCAAAGATGAGTATGTTACCTGTTGTTCCTCTGACAGACACTGTTTACTAAATTTCACTGCAGTGCAGTAAAACCTAGCTGGTATAGTTAAGGGAACATTATTTTGACTACAAATATGTGATATGTTAATCACTTTAAAATTAATAGATACAGACTCCAAAGTTAAAAGGCAAAAATCTGGTGTTATCAAGCAATAATGGTAAAACAAATTGGACTTTTCTAGTTTCTCCAGCTTTTAAATTTTTTTTCATACAACTGGGAGATATTTTTTTGCCAGCATAAAAAGCCATTTGCATTCATTGTATGAACCCCCTTAGGTATGTCATGGCCACGGTCACTAATTTATCTACAATCTAGAGCTATGAGAAAGCCATATCAAAACTCCAGTATAAAATACTAAAAAGTACACTCACACATATTACATCTGATGAATGGTGCTTCACACTGTATGCCAGCATTCTCAGAAACTGTGCAATCTACAGACTTTTTTCAGAGCTTCTTAAAATTACACCACATGTCGTTTCCTTAAACTAGGACAATTGTCTTCTTCTCTGACAAAACAGCTGCTACTGCTATTACTCAAATGCATTGTGGGAGTTTGCTCTTCACACTAGCAAATGATTGGTCTTAATACCACAAAGTAATCTTGCAAAGTACAAAAAGAAGCAAAACCGACGGAAAACAATGCTGGATAGGTGTTCATTGATTTATTTCTTTGTCTTCTACAACATTATGCCTTTCCAAAATTATAGAGGAGATCATATTTTGGTAAAATGCAGCATACTTCTCTTGAGAGCATCTCAGTACATGTGCAACATTAGCTGAAAGAGATGTGAAATGTCACATTTCTGAGACATTGCTGCCATCTAGTGAACCACTTTTGAAAATAAAATGTTTGAAGAAAGTAAAGCTCCTTAAAAATGAATCCTAACTTGACCAGTAACACATTCTGCATTTAAAATGTCTTCAAAATGACATGCTTAACATTCAATTGTCTTGTCAATTTAGGCACTTTCTACAGAAGAACACACACTGTATAAAGACATAAAAGCACAGTATGCACACAGCTCTGCAGAAGCTGTTCTCCACTTACAAAAATCAAAACTCTTCGTATAGTATACGAATCAAATACGTGAGCAATATAAAGTGTTTTAATTCTTTACAACTACATGGTACCATGACGCAAGATTTAGTACTAATGGAAATGTAATATTTAATGTTTTTTGAAACATGCCTTTAAGCGCCTTCATTGAATTATCACGTGACAAAGGCAAATTTACATTTATATAAAATTAATCAAACTGTATTAACAAGTTCACTTTTACAACATTATACTTCACTTATATTGCTATATATTATATAACCTAAGCAACATTACATAATCCAGTTAGTTTGGGTTTAAGCACTTGGGCTTTAGGCCTATCCCTTTCCTCTCCCTGGCCTTTCTTCCTCAGATTCTGACAAATATGGATGGACAATTCCTAAAGTTTCTCCTGCTAGTCTGGTTGATATGGGCATCCTGAGACTCCAAGGCAAAAACACACGTGATTTCCACAAACCTCCATACCACATACCACACATATCTACACACCCGTGTCTCATAGCCATGAAGGTTTAACCATAATTAACTAATTTAACAAATTAGTTATAGGAGACTTCATTTTGAAACACACAGATGTGCCTCTCACCAAGCTGGATAAGGAAAAAGTCACGGTTAGTTGTTTGTCATGTGTCAAAATCCGTCATATCACATACGCACTCAAGTCTCTCAACAACAGGTACTGTTATGACTATCATAGTCCATGTTGGCGTGAATGGCTTGAGACGTACCTCACTGGACTATATGAAAAGAGACATGATTGAGCTCGCTGAATATGTATCCCAGGCAGGTATGTCCCTAGCCATAAGCAGAATTCTACCATCACCCAGGATGATGCCTCAATACAAACAGAAAATAATTGACTTTAACAATTGGCTTAGTTTCAGGTGTCATTCCAGGGGGATCCAGTACCTGACAGCCTGGAAAGATATGATCGACAGACCATGATGCTTTGCCAGAGATGGCCTGCATCTGTCTCACTTGGGCTTCAGGCTTCTGGCAAAGGCTCTTGCTTCCCCTATAGTGCCTTTTTTAGGAAAAGTGATGAGGTCAAAACTATCAACATAAACATTTCTAGAAAAGCAAATTAAAGGTCATGCTGCTACTCATTTGGAGTCTAAACATGAAACTGCACTCATTGCAAGCATTCTTAACCCTGGAAGATGCTGACATCTGTGCAGTCATAGAAACCTGATTCAAAGCTGCAGAGAGCACCCCAGTATTACCTGGTTACTCATCCTATCATACATTCAGACCACAAACTGTGGGCAGTAAAGCCAAAGGAGGTGGAGTTTCAATATATATTAAAGACACACACCTCCAGGATGGTCAAACAGTATGACGCACAGGAGACACTCCAGGTGCAGTTAACCATTGACAAGATCTCTATTCAAATCATAGCTAGTTACCGGACCCCAAATTTGACTCAAGATGCCTACTCCACCTATATGGACCTCTTCAAATCTATCAAATTTCAACCCTTTTTCCTGATCCTGGGCAACTTTTAACTACCCAAACATAGACTGGAAGAACTACTCATGCCAGAACACAAATGCCCAGAGATTCCTCAATTTTGTCAGTGCAAACACCTTGGAACAGCTAGTCGATACCCCCTCAAGAGGTGACAATATCTTGGACTTGCTATTAACCAATATGAGTTACCGCTAAACATCCCTACAGTATCATCCTCCCTAGTAAGATCCGACCATAAAGCGGTTACACTCAAAGTCACATCTCCCCCAACTCCCTCTAGCTAGGGTCAAACAAAAAAACTTCTCCAAAGCTGATTACAACCTACTAATGGATTGTATCAACAGCTCCACATCCTCCTCACCCTCTGTAGGAACTGGCACCAATGTCCAAAACTACACCAAAGTACTATACAAGCATTTATATAGCTGCATGGAATCAGGAATACCTGACAGGACAAAATCATTCTCTGCAAGGAAGAATAAACTTGTCTGGTGGACATCTGCAATAGATAAACTCTATAACAAAAGGAAACAAATTGCTATCCAGGACCAAGACAGACCAGGTGTCCAACTGGAAGCAATCCCTCCTTAGCCTGAACAAGCAAGTAATAGCACTACTGAAATTCTCCAAGGCAAACTTCGAGTCCAAATTGGCCACATCTACTAGAGACAATCATAAGGCTTTCTTCACATATGTCCACAATCTCAAAGGAAGTGCCTGAATCTGCTCAGAACTGGTGGTAAAGGACACCACATATAAAAATGCTGCTGATGTAGCCAACTTGCTGGCTGACAGATTCAGCAAAAACTTCACCCCTCTGTCCTCCCATCAGTATTTCAGGACATCCCCTGTACCTGCCCCCGTCCCCTTATATCTAGGTCTAGGCCACTGTCATCCCTTTGCTCAAAGGTGGAGCATCCACTAATCTGGGGAATTATAGACCCATCAGCCTAACTAGCCTGACCTACAAGGCCATGGACCTCATCAAGGGGAGGTTGTGCCTGTCAAATTTGGTTGACGTCTTTGAGGCAATCACCAAAGCCATGGATGAGGGGAAGATGGTGCACACCACCTACCTTGACCTGGCCAAAGCCTTCAACACTATTCCCAACTCGGGCATAATAGATAAACTCTCTCAACTAGGCATCAATCCATATGTTACCAGATGGGTAGCAAACTTGTTCACTGATAGAACCCATTTAGTCAAAATAAGGGAAGCGACCTCAAGCAGTAGACCCGTATTGAGCGGTGTACCCAGGGATCTGTCTTGAGGTCTCTGTTATTTGGGATATACTTTTCTGAGGTGCAGGCCAAAACCAGTGGGTTATGTCTGACCAAGTTTGCAGATAACTGCAAGCTGGGTGCTGTCATCAATTCCCCTAGTAATGTGGACATCCTCCAAGAGGGTCTAAACCAAACAAATGACTGGTGCCAGAAACATGGCCTCAAGCTGAATACCAATAAATCCATCATCATCCCCTTTGGGGAGAGTGACTTACCCCACAAATTATCACATTAATAACAATGTCCTAAGCACGCAATCAGTCGTGAGGGATTTGGAAACCCAGGTTGATAGCAACCTGACTTTTGACCACCATGTTGCTTCTGTGTAAGGAAAGCTTTCTACATGGCCCACCTCATAAGTAAGGGTATCTCGTTCAGGAACAAGGAGATCATAACATCCCTGTATTCTTCTCTTATAAGACCCATTATTGAGTACAATGCCCCTTTTGGCATGTATCTCACAAAGCACATGCAGCAGCGGGAGAGACCACAGTGGTTCCTCACCAGGAGAATCCAGGGCCTCAAACATCTACCATACACAGATAAGCTAAAAGCCCTGTCTCTCTACTCAGTTTCATACAGACTCCTCAGAGGTAGCCTCTGTCTGGCATACAAAACAATCTCAGACCCTGCATTGATGGGACTGCTGCATATCCGCAAGTCAAGCTCCACTCAAGTAACCCACATGCGTGACCTCAGCCTGGTCTGTGACATCAATAGGACTTGTTGGCAGGACAGATTTATGTCCCAGAGACTCCTCTATCTGTGGAATAGACGCCCTCTCCACATCAAGTAGAGTACCTCATTATCCCTTTTTAAGCTCAACCTGGATAACTGGATGGGAAACAAATAATACACCCCTGGGATTCCACCTGTGACTCTGCTGGACAGGGGCATCTGTTGTTGACTTGTCTAAACATGGGTTAAACTCTTAACTAGGCTTATAAGGGCCTCAGGGCCAATAGCCTAGTAACTTCATGTGATCCTGTAATCCAAAGATCACATAAATTATTCAATTCCTGCCTTTTTTAAGTAAGAAACATCTTTATTAAACCATCACTTACAACACAGGCAATCATACATTTACATAAATGGAAACAAACCACACAACACTGTCCTAGTTGCAAGCATTTTACATCAAAAACCATACTGATACAGTCCCAGTTGCAAACATTATACATCACTTATAATCTACCCAATCATTTTCAGTCAAACATTATATAGCTTATTTAAGTTCTGCATTCTTTTAAACCTCATTCCGCTCTTGTATATATTGTTCCTGCAGTTCCCATTTTGTTCCTATGTAGTTTGCTCCTGTCCTTTTCTAAAGATCTCAGTTCCAGTTGTTTTATCTCTCTTACAATATTCACTACTTCTAGTGCTGTGTCTAATTATGGTGGCTGCCAAAAAAGCAATTACTAGAAAATGGAAATCAATATGCAAACAATCTGATATGGAGCAACAGTTTTTGGCCTGATAAACAAAAGAGCTGAAGTCTAAGAGATACTTTTATTAGTTAACATTGCATCCGAGTGGCGCCGCCAAATGCATCTGCAGTTAACTCCTACTGATGCCTCTAGGCGTCAAATATTGCTTGTTCATATTTGCATCAATAATTCCAAAACCAAGGTTTTAAAAGCTTTCATCTGAAAGCTTACACAATGGCAAACTCATCTGCATTAATATTTGCCATCTGTCTCGTGCTGGGGTCTGCAACCTTTGGCTCTGGAGCCGCATGCATCTCTTCCACCCCTCTGCAGTGGCTCCCTTTAGCTTTGAAAAATAATGGCCACTCTGCAGCATGACACACACACACTGAGAGCGGTCAAGTGATGGATTTTAAATATTGCTCTTATAAACTTAGAAACGTGCTAGAATAACATGGTTTCTTTTACCACACATTCCACACACACTGAGAGTGATTGAGCAATTCCTTGGCAGCATCAGAATCTCCTGAAAGGTTTCCGTACCATCTCTGAAACTCTTAACCACAAGACATCTAGACACAGCCACAAATAAAGGGGGAACAAAGGAATCAAAATAGGGACAGATTTTAAATATTGCTCTTATAAACTTAGAAACTTGCTTGACTAACACTGTTTCTGTTAACATGCATTTTCCCCACACATGCACACACACACACACACACACACACACACACACACACACACACACACACACACACACACACACACACACACAAGCACACAAACATGCACACAGTTACCTGTCAACTGTACAGATTTTCACAGAATGTCCTGATTTTTGCCTCATATTATTGGTCTGTTTCTGATAAAATTGTGGTTTTCTGGCAAATCATTGGCAAATTATTTAGAGCTAAAGTCAGAAAATATGGACAGACATTTGAGCTTCAGACTTCATACTCTTCAGAAAATTCATGTTGTTGTTGTTTTTCTTTTGGCTTTTCCCAGTTAGGAGTCGCCAGAGTGGAACTCCGGTCCGCTAATGATTGGCAGTCGATTTTTACAGTGCCGAGGTGCCAGCCCGACGCCCAACCTTCAACAAAGGCACATCCATTCACGCATGTCTTTCGAATGCCACTCTACCACGGGGAGTACATGCAGACTCCACACAGAAGGCGCTCCAGCTGAGAATTGAATGGGAGAACCTCTTGCTGTGAGGCGATAATGCTACCGCTGCAGCACTGCGGCTGCAAAAATCTGTTCTATCAACTTTCTAATTTTGTAAGAGCAATATTTAAAGTGTCCCTATTTTTGGGCCTTTGTCTCCCCCATTATTTATGGCTTTGTCCAGATTTCTTGCTGTAAGAAGAGGATGAATGGTATGACACACACACACACACACACACACACACACACACACACACACACACACACACACACACACACACACACACACTGACAGCAATTGAGTGATCCTAATAAAAATCTCAACAAAGGAACAAAAACAGGGACAGAGTTTAAATGTTGCTGTTATAAACTTAGTTCTTTTATATATAGTATAATAACTATATATAACACAATATTCTGTGTTATCTTCATTTTACGGGTCAAATATGTTTTGTGGCTCCAGATGAATTTTATTTGGTAGGAGAAAGGCCAAAACAGCTTTTTTGATAGTGAAGGTTGCAGACCCCTGGTCTAGTGAATAGATATTAACTGTTTTTATGATATTAATTTATATAGATATCATTTTCACGTTTCTAAATATCTCAACAACCAAGTAACACGGACAGAACTCCCTATCCTCATATGAAAGCTCTCAGCTAGATGAATAAAATGCTGCTAACAGTATATGAGTGGTTGCTGAGATATTGTAAGTTGTTTACAAAATATTACAAATGTAATAATTACTGTGTTTACTGTGACTTATAAAATTCGGTTTAAGACCTAGAACCTAAATAATACTACCACTATAAAAGTAGTTTGTGCTGAAGAGTTTGCCATTTATACTTCTTTTATAATCCCTATGGTTCCAGAAATATGAACATTTGCTTGAAATGTGAGGACGTAATTTGATTCTGTCTAAAGTTTTAGGCTCTGCCTATTGAAAGTTACAGTGCAAACATCCTGAGCTCCATTTGAGTGAATGAGTTTTTAAATAGCGTTGGACAGCACGCTTTCAGCTACTAGGTCTCATTATGAGTCATTTATGACAAACACTCTTAATAGCACTGAAAGCCTGCACTGCAGCTTTGAGATCACTTAAACTTTACCTTTCTGATTTTGTTTCTTATTAGTGGATAAATGATTATACCCCCATCCCGACTCTACTTAAGGTTTTCAAAAGGTTGTAAAGAATACCAGCCACTCGAGACGGATGTTGTGCCACACAACATTTCAGAGTGTATGACATACAGTATATGTAGTAATGCTTTAGAGTCACAATGAGGAAGAGAGCGCCATTCATGTACAAACCCAGTACATGCTGGTCACTTAGGCTCAGAAGAATTGTGCAAGTAAATACCTATTTAGTTGCACTCAGCAGGTATGAAGTTACACACCTAGCATCCAATACACATCCTTACAGCCATCAGTCTCTTAAAAAATCAAGTAAAAAGCATAAGCCAAACAAAATAAAAACAGCAAGTACTATTAAAAAGTACAAACAGTGATCTTCTGCAAATCTATATGTAACCATAACTGTTAATATGCTCCAAGTCTTTACACCAATATCATGTTATGTTAGAAGACAAAAATGCAGAACAACGAATACATTCTTATTTTATTAGCTGATCTACTACAGAATCCTCCTCAACAGGTGCTATGGCTCATCCTGTGTGCCAATTAACATTCAGCATTTTTTTCTTGAAGTTTTTAAAAGTGAGGATGGATGTGTGTCATGGCATCACACATTGATTGTATATATGTGCTCATCTTCACTCCCAGAAGTTTGTGCCCAGACCCTAGTGTGCACCATCTTGCAAATCAAGAAGCAACAGTGAAGATTTGATATTCACACTACTAGCAATTACAGACTAGTATATACTTGCTTGGCCTACAGAGAACTCCAGCTGTAAGTGGTGACTGGAAGGACTGCAGCCACCTGCACAAGGATGAAGGGATCGATATGGTACACTTGTGTCTGTTATCTACCATCAGTGACCATCCCTAAATGGTCCTGTATAAAGGTTGAATCCAAACCAACAGACATCAGGATGCAAGGAGTCTGACAACTACAAAAGAACAAAGATCAAAAGAATGAGTCATGTGAAGCATTCTAGCCAGAAGAGGCCCAATTGTGAGAGTCACAGGCAGTACTATGTATCTGAAGAAGGGAAGTAGCACAAGCCAAAGGCCTTGGTGACAAATTCTGCTAACAGAGAGACCACACAAGGACCACAAATAATGCTGTTGGCATTTGTGAACCCCAAATTCCCTGGAAATAAGACAACAAACCATCAGTCTGCTTAGTCAGCCAGAGCAGTGATCTTAGAAACACCCATGTGCGCTACACTCTTCCAGGGAAAAAGGTACCTCTCTCTTTCTATCTCTGCAGTTTCTGTCTATATGGAGAAATGTGAAGAACAAAGTTCAAGGGTTTTTAGTTGAAATTCCAAGGACAGGTGGTGTTCCTTGGAACAATGAGACTGAAATTATAAACATTTTAAATATATATACACCAGGTCTGAAGCTGCAATATGTTAAAATGTTCCCATCATTCAAGCTATGGCAATCTCAAAGTTAACATGTATAAGTAGTACTGGTATACAGACGGAGCTCATTCATTAGAGGTGCAGAGGTGCAAAGACAACCTGCAAAAGTGCTTTAAAGGTATGCCTCCCTACATTAGAGGAGCAGGAGGGCAAAATCCACCTGTAAAAATATTTAAAAGGTATTGCACTGTTTCACTATTTGTTGCATTTTCCAGGCAATCTTATTTTGTTTTTGTCATTTGCAGGACTTGAAATTGCAGGTCTCATACGTCCAAAAGGGAACTCATTCAGGGAATAGACAAGTCCATCTTCTCAAGAGAAGACAAAATAAGTTGAAAAAACCTGAATCGAGAAGGGAAAGCAAGGAGATACCTACATATAGGCATGAAGCTCAAGTACCCATTGGAGAGAGAGAGACACCAGGAAAGGCCTTTTGAGTATGGAATCTAATATTGCCAGGCTAACAGGCCCAACAGCAATGACATGTGGGCAAACCTGTCAGATATGTATTCTCAATCCCCTGAAGAGGAGAGCACTGTCAAAGAGCTACTTGTCCAGCTAGAACTAGCCTCCAGTCTTACCTTCCACGGGAAACAATAGAGAGCACACTGCCCAAAAACCCTGGAAGGAACTAAGGCCTGAGCAAGCAGAACAAATAAACAAAATGGAGGTCTAAAACAAGGGAACTGCATCCTTTGAAACCAGAGTGGAAGACTTCCCAGCAGCTTAAGATCCTTTCCCATGACCTAGTCAGTATGACCAGGAAAAAGAATCTAAACAAAATGCCAAGGTAAAAGGCTGGTGTCAATCAAATAGTAAGAGGTACAACCTTGACTAAAACTTGTGATTGTTCTCAAAACTGCTAATGGCAGAAGTCTGAATCCATACTCCATAGAGTTACCAAGGTGTGCTGAGCACAACATTCATCTACATCTTTGAATTTTATAATGACTTGTCGAGTCGGTAAGAGGAGAGGAGAGGAAAAATAAATTGGAATCCCTAAACCAAAACACCTGGGACACAGTTACCAAAACCCCCTTCTTACTGCTGAATTTTGAGGAAGAAACCATGACACTTATGCAGAGAAAGAACTGATCTCAAAGTGCCCCGCCCCCTGCTGAAACTCAAATATGTCACAGTTTCTAGTTTTATCACTCCAGAAGAGGACTACTGGTGGCTCTAATGATCACCAAAAAGTTCTTATCCTCAGGAATCAAAGCTACTGAGAAATTAATGTCTGAATGGAAAGTGAGGATCTGACAACAAGTGAAATATTGTGGACCAAATGCCAAGCCAAAACATGGGAAGCCACAGAAAATCTAGGCTTCATGACTGGGAGGGTTAGTAGCTCTAATAGTTGTATTCAAGGGAATCTGCACAGAACCTAAGTGAGATACACCCACCTTCCCTACATCCTGCCAAAAAAATCACCATTAATAGTGTGAGAAAGACCCATCCAGGGTTCTGTAAGAAGCCTACTGATCTGCATGCCATAAAACAAGGAACCAGCACTAAAGCAAGTTTACATCACATGGAGATGCCGCACAAGAGTTTCCAAGACCACAGCAAAAACTGATCACAGGTGTACCATGGCACCCTAATAAACAGGGCATCATTCACACAACCAAGAAAGGTGGGCAGGTCTGAAACCAGGCCAGGGCTGTACCCATATTCAAGCTACCAATCATAAGCCTCTGTAAGAAAAGGGGCAACAAAAAGATAAATGAAAACTCTGGGCCTGAAAATGGCAACCAAAAGAAAAGGAGACATAAGGGTCCACCCATCCATCCATCCATCCATCCATCCATCCATCCATCCATCCATCCTCAACCCCCTCCCAGAAGGGTCCCTGAGAGTAAAATATGTTAGTCTCAACAGATTTCAACTGATGAAGAGGTCTTTCTCCCAGTGGAAATATTCCAAGAATCCAAATCAGTAACCTGATTTCCAGTCGTCCTACAAGTGGACACACAGAGTTTCTCTTCCTTCCAGGTTTCAGCCACCCAGAGTAACTTCAGGCCAGGTTCTAGAGGCTGTGGACCTCAAAAGCAAACCCCACTCTGGGAGATGTCCAAATAATGAACTGGAGGGAGATACAATGAAGTAAGGTGGCATCAGCACTAAGGAAGACCCATTATCCTGGCTCTTTGTAAAATATGGAAGAACAAAGCCCAAGAACACCATTCTAGCTTAAAAGGAGGAAGATAAAACTCACCCATTTCCAGAAAACATTTCCAGAAAACAAAGCAACCTCCACTGTCTCCTACAGCAGTTAAATCTGGGCCTGTACCAGTACCTCTTCCATGGCATCAGAGCCCATCGATGAAGAATAGGAAAGAATATAATCAACAGAAGACTGTATGACCAAGTAGGTCTAATCCCAGTTCTGCTGATCCTTGATCCTGTAAAGACAAAACAGGGCAGTCACCTTCCACTAAGCATCCCAGATCAGAGCCTAAGTCATTAAAGGAAGAATGGCTAAAGATCCCTTAAGAAAGTCTGGTATCAAAAAGGGTTAGAATGAGACACTTGGCCTTGCATCTAGTGTGCTATGGAGGCATGTTTTTTTTCTTCAAAGAGTTGGGAAACAGCAGGCAAGGAAATAACCTCTGGTGAAGAGGAGCCCATCTTTCTATCAATAAAGTCATCTATCAAGTTCCAAGAAATATTGCCAAAGCACACGCCCATCTTGAAGGCACAACTCAGTAAAAAGCAGCAGGGTCAACAACTTCAGTTACACCACTGTGTGCAGGCACACACCACAGTATACAGTCCTACCCTAATGTAATAAAATCCCAAAAAGAAAGGGCTACTTCACAACTCACCTGAATAGCCTGAAAAACTATAGACAGGGTCTGGAAGAAGTTGTCTCTGAGACCAAATTCAGGGACGGCATCAAACATTCCTAGTACCACTCCCATTAAGAAGGACTGGCATTTGGACAGATGAAATACATAGTTGTGAACCCTAAGACCCAAGATGGTAGAAGAATATACATTCTTGCCACACACGTCCCAAACTTTTGTCTCAGGGACCCAACATAATTTGCAGAAGTCAGAACTTCCAAGATGGCTGCACATTGAATAACAGTTTAATTTTAGCTCTCCCATTGTGAAATCAAAAACTCAGAAAAGTAAGCCAATGAATTTGTATTTTTTAGGTAAATTTCAGTTACTGGCTAGAAAGTGCACTGCTTGAATGCCAGCAAAGAAGCAATTTAAGCAACCTGAAAGAAAATTAACCAGAAAAGACGAGAAGAAAACACTGGCTATTTAGAATCCTGCAGCTGTTCAGCAAAAAGCATTCAAGCTCCAGCTTTTGTGCAAGACATGGCTTCCAGTAATCTAGAATCAAATGTACTCGAAGCTGATTAAAATAAATGAAACACTCAAGAAATATATCAACTCAAATAACAAAAGACTGGAATAAATGAAAGACGCTTTAAACAGATAGTCAGATGAGCTAATACAAATGCAAAACAATCAGAGGTCAAAATGAAGAAAAGGCTAGCTGAATATGAAACTGCCCAAGAACAGAAGTTTCAAAAATGGTTGAATTAAAGGACACAGCACATAGGGAAAACCTGAGATTTTATGCTGTATCAGAGAAACTGGAAGACACAGACCATATTAATTTTATGAAAGCACAAATAAGCAACTTCTCTGGTATTCCATAGCAGGAGTTGTTAATTTAAAGGGCACATAGTGTGTATGCTCCTAACCTGGGCATGAGAAATCAGCCAAGACCACTGTTAGTAAAGATTTAACCCTGCCAGCAAAAAGAGTTGATTCTGACAAAACTATGGCAGGAGGACAAAGTACTAAAAGTTGGAGACAGTAGTGTTTATGGAAAATGATTGCTCACTGTACAACAGGCAGAAGAGGAGTAAATTTATTCCAGCAATTGATGACTGCCGAGAAGAAGACATGAGATTCAAGATGCTGAATCTAGTTATCTTCAGAATATTTTTCCTGGAGGGTCAAAGTAATTTTGGATGCAGAACATGCTAAGGAGGAAATACAAAAGTTTATCCAACAAAAAGAGAGCTGTCAAACAGAAGTTGATTCTGCTTCTTATTCTTCTGATGATAAAGCTCATAGAGAGATTATAGCAGTGAAACCTTTTCCAGCGTTCCAAAGGAAAATGATTGATAGACACAAAAAAGCACAGGAGCTTATTGGAAATGAACCAGAGATTGGAGTTGTGACATGGAGATCAACAGGAAGAAAACCAGGAAAAAACGGAAACTCAGAAATTAATGAATAAATGTTAGGAATGCAAAGAGTCAATCACATTTCTTTTTTTTTTCAATAATAATTCTTTATTACTTTTACAATTGTTCACACTTCTAAAATATGACAGAACAAGAAAACCTGGAAATATTGAACTTTTTTTGACTTTGTTAAACTTGTAGGGGACTCATAAGCATATGCCCTGCTTCATGTCATTAATGCTTGGAATAACATTAAGGAGAGGGAAGAGGAAGAAAAAAGGTAACTGTAAGTAAAACAGTTTTTCTTCTTAACAGAATTTTTGCAAAACATGACATATACTGCATGTTATAATATAAAGATTTTTCAGTTCGTTTTTGCGTGTAATAGGGATACTAAAGTAAACAGGTGCCTTTTTCCAAAACAACAGTATAACTACAATGGCAAAGGAATGTCAGGCAGGACCAGAGATTGTTAAATACGAACTTTAATAGGTGCAAAATTGTGGCAATTAAAACTAAACGCCTCCAGATTTCCTGGACTTAATGACAACGTTAGTATTATTAGTGTTCTTAGACTAAGAAGAGCAAGATTATAAAATTGTGCATATGTTTATTTGATGTATTTTAGTTGAATTGGACATGGTACTGGTTTTGGAGACCAAGTCTCACATTATTTCGATGAGCATTTACTTATGTTATAGACACACGCACATACACATGTTTGGGTTGTATTAAATTACTTGGTGGTTATAGAGTTTTATTTTTGTACACGTTAAACTGAGCAAATTTTGTTTTTTGTTTTTTTGACATTTAAAGTGTTTTAACATCAGCTTTTTAATATGATACAAGTGGTGTAATGTTTTTTTAAAAAAATTTTATCTAATTGAATTGTTTTTAATTAATTAAGAACCATGTGGTTTGTAATAAGGATATATAAAGACATCATTTTCAATTATTTATATCTTGACAAAGCCTGGTATGAACCAGGCAAAAGCGCTTGATTTACTAGTTGTTTTTTATTGTATTTCGCATCTATTCAAGTTGGTATTTAACAATCTCTGCTCCTGCCTGACGTTCCTTTGCCATTGGAGTTATACAGGTGCCTTTTTCCCCTTCTTCTTTCCTTCTTCTTGTTCAGTTTTAAGAAATTTAGGCCATGCAATATAAAAAAAGAAGAAAGCCTGGACAAAAGTACATGATGTAATATGCTTTTTCGTACTTTTGCATAGAAGAATGACTGGAATAAGGATCTTAGCTTGATGTAATGACAAGTATTAAGGGGAAGCAAGTTAATAAAAGAATATTGAATGTAATGAAAAGTTTTCTTCTAACAAATAAATGTTCACAGTGCAACATGAGAAGCTTATAGGTGAAGACAACTGTGTATCTCATTCGCATGTTTCTATGGAGACAAGTTGATAAGGGCAATGAGACATACTACACTTTTTTCCAATGGCTAAAGGTCATGTTTTCTGAAAACATTCAAGTTGTTTTATACATCTGGGAGAGGAATAAAAACAGACAGCACTTGTAAGTTGAAACACAGGCTATACCATGAATTTTAGTATGGATAACCTTCATTATAGGTCAGTTCAAGCCTGTGAATGTATCTATCAATCTGGGACAATTGTTGCTATTAGGAGGGTTAAACTTCATTCCTTGAAGATGTACATAGTTTTGTATGTTTTCATTAAGTTAACAGGATTAGGGGGTATTCTGGGAGTGTCTTTATTTTTTCATTTGAGGGTTTTCATTAAAACAAAAAAGATGTTGTAAGATATGACATAGATTCAAACACATATGACAAGAAACAAATCTAAAAACGATTAACTTGCCAAACATTAGTGTATGCATGTAATGCAAAAGCTGAAACAGTAGACATTTTAAAAAGGCTGTTTATACAGCTGGGAATAATAATTTCTTACGCTAGCAGCAGCACCCTTCACATTTTTTAATGAAAATGGTCTCATAGGTATATACAGAAAAGAAAAAAGTGTACTGTATTAAAAATTCAGAGTGCAAATAGTTATGTTACAGGAGACACATTTGCAAGTACTGAGCATGTGAATTTGCTAAAGAAAGGATTTCAAGATGGTTATGCAGCAAAATATCTGGAACAAAGGAAAAGGGGAGTATTTATATTAATTGCTTTAGGAGCTTCAGTGGTTATAGAAGAGGAGGAAAACGATAATAATGGTCACTTTGTAGTAATAAGGTGCTACTGGCAAGGGAGGAGGATTACGCTGGCATGCATTTATATTCTACCTAAAACTTCTACAATGGAGCCTAAGAAAATTCTGGGAGAAATAGTTTGCAGCATGTAATATTACTTGTAGGTGTGGACTGGAATTTGATTTGCAACAGTGAGGATGTATCTGGGATTCTAGATAGGAAAATATAACAAAAGAGAGTAGATTTTTAGAAGACATTTATGAAAATATTTGGTATGTAACATGTAAATTCAGTAGTAGGAGCTCCAAGAGAATTTACATATTATTCCCTAATGTCCAAAGACTGGACTAGGCTAGATCGAAATTATATTTCACAGGAACATGTGTATTTAATTGAAAGTTTTGATAATTTCAGGTCACATGCCAATAATATCTAACATAAAAATGCAGGATAATGAAATAAAAATCAGACACTGACACTTCCCTACCTGTTAAATAGAGGAGTTTAAGGAATGAGTAGTGGAAATTATTCTGGAGTTAGTGGAAATTATTCTGGAGTTATCAGGGAATATAGAAATTTCTTACCAAAATATAGGGGTTGGAATAAAATGAAAGTGGAGTTTAAAAAGAGGTTAGAAATAAAACAAAAAAATGCTTAAGTAACAAGAATTATTTAGAGGAACTGACAAAGGTTAAAATGTCACAGAACAAGTGGAATCTCATAGAGAAATAAGAGGCACAACTGTAAATTGCTAAAGAGAAAATAAGGGACTACCTCTATAATATACATGAGTTTAGAAAGATTGCTATTAAGCAACTGAGTTTTTGATAACTCCAGAGAACAAAAGCTTTTAGAACAATACAGTTTAGGCAACAGAAAGTAGAAACCAATGCTGTCAAGCTTAGGGAGCCTAGACACCATACAGATATTAGAAATATTTTGAACATTTTATGAAAATATACATAACCCAGAGAAATGTAGAAATCAAGAAAAAGTACAAATGGAAATGTTTATGGAAGAATGAAATAAACGAAGGTTAGAAACAGATGAGGCTCAATTACTAAAACTAATATAGGAGGAAATGAGCTAAAATGGTGATGTATAAGCAATCTACAGGAAAGTCTCCAGGAATAGATGGTATTCCTGTAGAAGTTTGGAAGCTAGGAGGGAAGAAAGTGATAAAGATCTTGAAGGTTTTGTTTAACAGTAATTTAAAAGGAGGAAAAGCACCAACATCCTGGAAGAAAGCTGTGGTAGCTGTAAAAACTAAAGGTGGTAAAGTCCCATCAGACACAGCTTTATACAGGCCCATTTCAATAATTATAAAGTGTTTATGTCTATATTGGCTAAAGGAATAGAAGGTGATGCCAAAACTGACATATATGGATCAATGTGGATTTGTGGTGGGGAGGCAAACATTTGACAACATTAATAGAACAACGATGATCCAGAGGGAAGCAGAATATAAGATAATACCACTGTTGTTGGTAGTTCTTGATGCAGAGAAAGCATTTGACATAGTAATCAGGGATTTTATGAGCAGGGCAATGGAAGCATTTGCATTCCCTGATAAAACAATAAGATTGAATAGGAGGATATATGAAGGATCAGAGGTGAGAATTAAAGTGGGGGATCCTCTCTCATAAGTTTTGTTTGAGCAGAGAAACCAGGCAGGGGTGTCCTCTTTCCCTTTATTTGTGTCATATTTAGAACCACTGGCAATGAAAATCAGGGACTCAGAAATTCAAGGATATAATTGATATGGTAATCAAGAAAAGGTGGCTTTATTTGCAGTTGATATTATTTTGTACCTGATAAAACCAGAAAAGGACATTTCACTGCTGTGGACCATTCTAAGACAGTTTTGAGTCTTTTTGGTATACATAATTAATTAATATAAAACAAAGGCAATAGCTGTTAACTATGTACCTATACATAAATTAGTTCAGCAATATCTGTATTTATAGGGACATGATAAAATTATGTACTTAGCAGTATAGATTAAAAAGGATTATTTTATGGTCTTCTCTATTTTACCTTTGTAGGCCTCTCTTACTTAAGATCAAAGTAATCCTCCACCCCTCACCCCCCCCCCAAAACTAAGCCTAAAAAGCACACCTTTAGCTCTTAAGATTTTTTCATTAATACACAACACCAAAAGTTTATTCCTATCAGGAGATATTCACCTCACCCCTGGCCCCAACTCTGTCCCTCTAATAACACCTTCTCTTCACCCCATCGTCCCCTCTCCCCAATTCCACCTCCAAATGTTTAATCATATATTGAATATTCACAGAATACTTAACAAAGTCAACAAATTCCACTCATGGCTTGCCCGTTATTCTCCTGACTTAATAACTCTCACTGAAACCTGGCTTAAACCACACATTACTGACAATGAAATCTTTCCCCCTTGATACAATAACTTCCACTTGGACAGGGTCCACAAAAAAGTAGGACGTGTAGCTATAATTTACTCTGACCAACTAAACTTGTCCACTTACTCCATTTCACTCCCCAACTTTCATCCAGCAGAACTTTTAATATTAAATTGTAAACTTAATAATCACAAAAAACTTATAATTGTTGCTGTTTATATCTCCCTGGTAATAACAACCCCATTCTCGAACATGTTCTCTCCTGGATCTCTCATTATATATCTTATGAAACAATAATTCTGGGTGACGTCAACATTGACTGGCAAACCCTGACCACTGACTCTCCCAGCTCTAGTAAAAATCTCCACGGTTTCACGCAACTAATCTCTACCCTTACCCACTATAGTAAACCAGCCAACTCTAGCTCTATCCTAGACTGGATCCTTGTATCCAATACAAACCGATACCACAACCCCAAAGTGCTGCCTGATTCTATAAGTGACCACCTTCCCACATGCATTCTAAGATACTCCCATCAGCAAATTATACCACATAAATACAAAGACTGCCATAGGCTCTCTAACATCAACCCTGATGAGTTCAACAATAGACTCTCTGCCATAAATTGGTCCATCTTTTTAGACTTGCCCCTTGAGGGTGCTGTACAAAAATTCTACTTCACTTTTCTAGATATTCTCAACCCCCTTGCTCCTCTTTGGAAAATCAGGGTAAAATCTCTGTTTGCACCTTGGCTTTCACATTCCACCTACCCTCTAATGCACAAGAGGGATAATCCTTGAAAACAAAATGGCTAAAACGTAAATCCCCTGTCCACCTCCACACCTATAAAGAACTCCAAAGTCTTACTAAAAAACATGTTAATAATGATAAGAAAAACTTTAATCTACAGCCTCAAACTAACCCTCACAGCAATCCTAAAAGCTTTTGGAACACCATCATCAAGATTTTTTTTTATCCAGGTAGCCCTAGCATTCCCAACCCTAGCCCTAACAACTCTTCCCTAAAAAACACCACTATCCTTAATTCTCATTTCATCGACTCCATCAGCAAACTAATGCAAAATAGTCATTCCTCCAATCTCTCTATCCCCTTCCCCCTGCCCATAAAAACCTTCTCTCTCAAACCTGTTCCTCACTGCTTACATAAAATCTCTACTAAACAAACTAAAGCCATGCTGTCTCTCAGTGGATAATCTACATCCCCTCTTCGTAAAGATTGCTGCTTGCTCTATAGCCTAAGCTCTATAGTATACCCAGTCTCCATCCTGGTCAAACAATCTATCCAAGAATCAACAGTCCCCTCCATCCGGAAACAATTCTACACCATACCTATCCATAAATGAGGATACTCCATTGACCTCTCAAACTACAGGTCCATAGCCATTCTATCACCCTTTTTAAAATACTTGAAAATGTATACACAAGCAGCTCTTGGACTCTCTTCTTCAGGAAAATCTACTAACTCCTACCCAACACAGCTTCCATCCCAACCACAGCATGACTACTGCTCTAATTTCCTTCACCAATACCATTTCTCTAACCAGAGATAACAATAAACTAGTCTCCTGACTATTTTTAGACCTCTCCAAAGCTTTTGACACTGTCTCTCATCCAAGCCCCTCACTAAATTGCCTGATCTTAATCTCTCAAATCCAACTTTTAAATGGTTCTCTAGCTACCTCACCAATACACAGCAGTCTGTCAAGTGGCTGTCTTCCTTCTCTCTTTCTCCAACTCAATATGGAAGTACCTCAAGGCTCCATCCTCAGATAACTGCCATTTAACATCTTCCCAAACTGTCTTCACACTTCCTGCTTTCATTCCTCTCTCATACAATATGCAGATGATTCCACAATCATCTCCACTTCTGATAATCTCTGTCAGCTCCACACTCTAACCCAAAACTCTTTCACCTCTGTTGAAAGTTGGTTAACTGACAATACCCAATCCCAAAAAAAAAACTTCTCTTATTCCTCCCTAAAATCTCTTTCCCATGATAAATCTTTATATACTATCACATCCCTTGACAACATGGCAATTAACATGGAAACACACACTAAGCTCCTGGGCACAATCATTGATGATCAACTTAAATTTTATCTTCTTCTTCTTCTTCTTCTCTTTCGGCTGTTCCCGTTAGGGGTCGCCACAGCGGATCATCTGTTTCCATTTCTTCCTGTCCTTTGCATATTGCTGTGTCACACCAACCACCTGCATGTCCTCTCTCACCACATCTATAAACCTTCTCTTAGGCCTTCATCTTTTCCTCTTACCTGGCAGCTCCATCCTTAGCATCCTTTTCCCAATATACCCAGCATCCCTCCTCAGCACATGTCCAAACCAACACAATCTTGCCTCTCTGACTTTGTCTCCAAACTGTCCAACCTGAGCTGACCCTCTAATATGCTGATTCCTAATCCTGTCTATCCTTGTCACACCCAGTGCAAATCTTAACATCTTTAACTTTGCCACTTCCAGCTCTGACTCCTGCCTTTTTGTCAATGCCACCGTCTCCAACCCATACAACATAGCTGGTCTCACTACCCTCTTGTAGACCTTCCCTTTCACTCTTACTGGTACCCGTCTGTCACAAATCACTCCTGACACTCTTCTCCACCCATTCCACCCTGCCTGTACTCTCTTCTTCACCTCTCTTCCACACTCACCGTTACTCTGAACTGTTGATCCCAAGTACTTAAACTCATCCACCTTTGCCAACTCTGCTCCCTGCATCCTCACCATTCCTCTATCCTCCCCCTCATTCACACACACATATTCTGTCTTAGTTCTGCTGACCTTCATTCCTCTCCTCTCCAGGGTCTCCTCAACCTGGTCCCTACTCTCACTACAGATCACAATGTCATCTGCAAACATCATAGTCCATGGGGCCTCCTGTCTGATCTCGTCTGTCAACCTGTCCATCACCATTGCAAATAAGAAAGGGCTCAGAGCTGATCCTTGATGTAAACCCACCTCCACCTGCATCTGTCACTCCCACTGCTGACTTCACCACTGTCACACTACTCTCATACATATCCTGTATCACTCTTACATACTTCTCTGCCACTCCTGACTTCCTCAATGCCAAAACTCCTCTCTAGGTACCCTATCATATGCTTTCTCCAAGTCCACAAAGACACAATACAACTCCTTCTGACCTTCTCTATATTTCTCCATCAACACTCTCAGAGCAAACATCGCATCTGTAGTGCTTCTTCCCTACATGAAACCATACTGCTGATACCTAATCATCACCTCCCTTCTTAACCTAGCTTCTACTACTCTTTCCCATAACTTCAAGCTGTGACTGATCAATTTTATCCCTCTGTAGTTACTACAGCTCTGCACATCACCCTTATTTTTAAAAATAGTTACCAAAACACTTTTTTTCCACTCCTCAGGCATCCTCTGACTTTCCAAGATTTCATTAAACAATCTGGTTAAAAACTCCACTGCCATTTCTCCTAAGCACCTCCATGCTACCACTGGTATGTCATCTGGACCAACAGCCATTCCATTCTTCATCCTCTTCATAGCTGTCCATAATTCCTCCTTGCTAATCTGTTTCACTTCCTGATTCACTTTCCCCACATCATCCAACCTTCTCTCTCTCATTCTTCATTCATCAGCCCCTCAAAGTACTCTTTCCATCTGCTCAACACACTCTCCTCGCTTGTGAGTACATTTCCCTCACTATCCTTTATCACCCTTACCTGCTGCACATCTTTCCCAGATTGGTCCCTCTGTCTAGCCAATTGGTACAGGTCCTTTTCTCCCTCTTTTGTGTCCAACCTTTCATACAACTCTCCATATGCCTTATCCTTAGCCTTCGCCACCTGTCTCTTATCAACTTAAATTTTATCTACATGTCCAAAAATACATAAAAAAGACTCACCAAAAACTTGGCTTACTCTATAGATGCAAAAAATTCCTCACCAAGGACTCTAGACTCTCCCCTGCCTACGTCTACCTTCTTCCCGGTCTACTTTCTGCCTGCCCAATCTTAACCAACTTACAATCCTCTCTAAAGTCTAAGGTTGAACTCACATAACAAAGTTGCTAGGTTCACAGCAAACCAACCCTACAACTCACACCACTGCCTTTCTCTCAAACTCCTTACCTGGCTAGAATTCCCCCACCAGCTCATGCCAGTACAACTGCTCATCACTCACTCCATCCTCAACAAACCTTCCTCCTGCCCCAACATCTCATCCTTCATCTCCCTCTATTCTCCTAATCACTCTTTCCAGAACTCTGATCATTGGGAATCTATAAGCCCAAAAGAACAATCAGCCAACATCTATATAGCTATTCTGCTGCCACAGCTTGGAACAAACTTCTTCTGAACATTAAAACTATATCCAAAACTCACAACTTCAAAAAAGCTCTAAAGAAACACTAATGAACTCCTGGATCTGCTCCTGCCAAAGCCCTACCTAACCCACTTACTGTGCTTCTCCCTTATTTCTCCAACTCCTTTTTATCTACTTCCTCGTCCATTTTATACCGCCCCTAGTAGCATAACACTATTCTCTATTCTGATGTCCTTTCTATTCCCCCTATGTACTGCCCTTGTCTATTCTACTTGAGTCAGATCTCTTTACTCCAGAGCTTCCTGATTTGCTCTATAATGTGCTATATCCTGAGATGTATATGTAACTCTAGTATCTTATTTATTTATTTATTTATTTATTTATTTATTTATTTTCAGTTTGATGACTGGGGAGGTCCACTGGGCTCAAAGAGCCCATTTTTAGTGGAGGCCCTGGGAGAAAAGCTCCATAATACAAAGTACAAGCTACATAATACAAAGTACAATGCATAGTTGCAAAGGTACCAGTTAAACAACTTGTAACTACGAATATGGCTATGTCAATGTATCAAGCAGGTTTACCCCAGAAATCATCTCTGTGTCACTGCTGGACAGAGGCACAGCAAACTAATGGGTATAGTATTCTCATCCTAAGGGGTGGTGAAAGCCACACACACTCTGGCTAGGCTTATAAATGCCCTAGGGCAGATAGCCTAGTATGAACCTATGAACCTATGAACCTAAGCCTGGCTAACTCTCTCTAGAATGTGTAAAAATCTGTTAACCAGTTCACTGTGTAATTTAATTTAATCCTAACTTGCGCTCAGGATTAACTCTAACCTGTAGAACTTGTTTAACTTGCTTACTTATGTAATCTCTGTAAATAGTCTGTTTGTAATATGTAATGCTGGTATTATGTAATGCTGTATCTGCTTACCCTTGGAGCTTTTCTCCCCTGGCCTCCGCAGAAAATGGACATGCATCCAGTTGGACTATCCCGGTCAACAAATGTAAAATAAATAAAAATAAAAAGGTACCAGTTAAACAACTTGTAACTAAGAATAGCAAAACTAAGCAAAGTTAAACTGCAACATGAAGTAAAATATAATACATATTTACATGTTTACTGGTTGAGAAACAGTAGTACAGAGTTAAATTTGTACAGAGGTTTGAAACATCTGAGAATGGAATAAAAGTAACATTAAAATAGGATTAATCCCTAGTGTGTAAGGAAGAATGAACCTTATGTGTAGTGAATGTATTTGTGTTAAGCAGGTTAGGTAGGTACAGTGCACTTGCACTTCCATTTATAGGAGAGGTAAGAATGGAGCTGGGCTTTGAAGAGGTCAAAGTTTTCAGAGATTCTTAGAGATGGAGGGAGAGAGTTCTATTTTTTGGCTAAGGAAAAGGATAGGAGAAGCTGACCAGCGGGACAATTTAGTTTGTATACAGAGATTAGATTTTGGTGGGAGATCTTAGAGTTCTGTGTGATGTGTATAATGGTAAGATGCTTGTTAGTGCTGGACATTTAGTTGATTTAAAAATAAGCTTGTGAGCCATGGTAAGTTGGAGATAGTCAAGGTAGTTGGGAAGTTCTAAGCATTGCAGCCAGTGGAGAGGTATACAGTGGTGAGTGGAGTATTTGGATGTGGTTGCAAACTTTGAGATTTGTTGTAACAGGTTTCCAGTTTAGAAGAGATGGAGGGAGATAGGTTGGTTAGTAGGGGAGCACCATACATCAATGAAGGTAGTAAGTAGGTAGCAAGGGTCTGTCTTGTTGAAGGGGAGAGGAAGTGTGAGTTTCTGTGCAACACACCAGGTTTCTGATGGGTTTTCTTAATATTTAGCTGAATATGGGTATCAAATTTTAGGTGTTCATCAATAGTAACCCCAAGAAGTGTAGCAGAAGGAACAACTTCTATAGTGGAGTTGGCATGGCTGATAATATTTAAGGAGGTTTTGTCAAGGGGGAGAGATTTTGAGGGAGAGAATAGTAGGATTTTTGATTTGTTGGCATTCAGAGAGAGAGGATTTTGAAGCATCCAGTTCTCAATAGTTGAGAAGGCAGTTTGAGTTTTAGTTTGGAGTTCAGTGAGGTTAGAAGCAGAGCAGACCAGAGTTGAGTCATCTGCATATTGTACTATCTTAGTATTAGGAATGGCTGCATGGAAATCATTAATGAAGATATTAGAGTATTGGGACGAGTATGGATCCCTGGGGTACCCCGGTTGGGGTTGGAAGGAAGGCTGAGGTTCCCTGCCTGCTGATTTCTTTGCTATTGTACTTTACTTGAGATTTTTTTTTTTATTTTTGGTTACCTCTGTTTTAGAATTTGTCTTGTAATTAAAGCTTTCTGTACTTACTGTTATTTCTGCTATGATAAGTATCCTGTATGGAGCTTTTCTCCCCAGGCCTCTGCTGAAAATGGGCTCAGGCTCAGTCAGACTAACCCTGTTAACAAATGTCAAAATAAAATAAAATAAATAAATAAATGGCAACTAAGGATATGTGTGAAGAGACTAAACAAAAGCTAATACAAAAACTGAGAAACCAGAAGCTCTGTGTTATGGATATGGGTAGTACAAGCAGTAAAAATGTTTTTAGTCCATTTAGTTTTATACACAGGTCAGGCATTTTTTATCAAATAGCAATTAATAAAGAGTTGAAGGAGGTAAAAATGGCAAGTTGATCCCTCCAAAAGAACAAGGTGGCTTGGGATTATCTGGTTTGAATGGGGTATTTCAGAGCTACACAGTTAAGGCTCCTATACATAGCTCAAGCAAAAACCTATAATTCAATGTGGAACCGGATGATGGTGATGATGAAATGGAGTGAGCTCAAGAAATAAAGAGAGACTGGGATTTTGGATGTAGACCCTTAAGGAGAATAACAATAATCATACAGAATATTATATTCATAAAGTAGTAGGAAGTATTCTAAGAACTAAACCAACATGGGAATGGAGAAAGGAGATTCTGCTCATTGGAATGACTGCAGTTAGGGATACAGAAAATAAGCAAAAAGGGGTTGGAATATCCTGGAGAAAACAGGCAAAGGAACCAAGGTACTGGGAGCAAATAATTAGAGAGGGAAAGGTAATAGAATGGGAAGAGGCAAAAAAAATATTTAGACTGCAGGCTAGAGACTGCCTTCCCTATCAAGGATTGATAACAGACTGTAGGCAAAGAGAAAGGAATAGGGAAATCCTAAGTGAAAGATCAGCACTGGTATGTTTTTTAGTGGAATCTAGAACAGAAGCTACTGTTAAAAAGGATAATTAGTAGGGCATATAAAGTATTGCATGATAACCGTAGGAATCAATCAAAGGAGATTAGAAATAATTGGGAAGAGAGATTGGATAAGTAATTCAAAAAGAAACAATGGTAGTATATATATGTACAAAGTCTAGACGATTTAGAATCTTTATTTGGAAGTGTTTGCGTAGGCATGTTATACCCCAACCAGACTCCAAATAATTTTCTTTAGCTAGATTGCAAATGTTGGAGGTGTGATGAAGAAGAAAGAGGTAATTGGGAACATATTTTTGGGAGTGTAGTATGTTGGCAGACTTTAAAAATTCAGTGCAGACTACTCTGTCAGAAAAGCTGGGTAAGCAAACTAGTGTAACTAAGGAAATGATTTTTTTTGAGCTGTGATACAGAATCGAAATTGCCTAGACAGAGTAAGCCCTTGAATTTAATTCTGGTGGCTGCCAGAAAAGCACTTACTAGAAAATGGAAATCAAAATCTAAACTAACCATACTAGAAGTAGAGAATATAGTAACAGAGATAAAAGAACTGGAAGTGAGATATTTAGAAAAGGGTAGTGTTATAGTCATAAATAAATAACATTAAGAGTTTATCTTATATACCTTCAGTCAGGAACAACACTTCATTATGTGCAAACAGAAATTTTATTCTTACAATACTGGGAGACAATCTTCATAGCAGTTAAATCAGTCTCCCTGAAGAGAGACCAACTACAACTTTTATACATTTTTCTTATCAAAACTGGTCATGCAATTTTATTACGTTACAATGACTTTGACTAATAGAAAACTTTGCAAATGTTCTCATCCCTTGTGATTTTTGCCTCAGACTTCACGTGAACAACTTCCTATACATGATTCATCTACTTTCAAGGGGTCTTGCTTCTGACCTTAGATGTTTCAAACCTTCCCTAGCAACAACACACTCCTAGCCTAGAGGAGTCAGGCTAACAAATACATTTTGTAGTAACTAACATGCCTCGACTTCATGCAACACGTACTTTTTCCTTATTACATATTAAAAGAATGCAGTTAGGACACAGTAATAACTTTAGCTTATGAAGCTGTATTTTTCCCAACCCTGTATACAAATTATATTTGTTTTTTAACAATTATATTATAGCATCATTAATGAACTGAAATTAATATACATTTTAATAAGCTGATCTTGTCCCATAACAGTTTCATCCCTCTGACACTATCAGTGTCATATCATACATGTAATTATATTTTTATTTTTCTTAACTTGATAAAATACGCCTCTAGCTCTCAACCAATCAGGGGCAAATCTCAACAGAATCAGGGACAAATCCTCAAATAATCAGGGACAATCAGGGACATTTTTTAAATATTTTCAAGATTTACTTGAAACATTTGCAGAATAAGAGAATGTGAAATAATATAGATTATCTGAAGTAAAAGAAGTCTATAACTCAAAATTATTATCATTATTTATTAAGTGCAATTCATCATCTTTTCTTCAGCAGTCACCAGTTTTAAGAGGGATAAAGAGGGACAGACCTAAAATTTGAGTCTAAATAAGGGACGTCCCAGAAAATCAGGGACAATTGAGAGGTATGGGCCTCTGCATCATAATAGTCATCTTCTGTTATACTAGAATTGTCACTGATAGGTGCATGCGGTGGCATTTCATGTGCAGGTTAAACATCTTGCAATCACAACCTTTAGAATAGAAATTATCAGAATTATCAACAAATAGAATAAAAAGTACAATGACAATACCCTGGATTATGTTAGTTCTCAGGTTACCAAAAATACTGCCCAACCATCCAAAAAGTGTCCATTGTTTTGATGTGTTGTCCAAATCTTTGGCCCTTTGTTCCATGAAATTTGCCAGTTTTTCCTGTTCATCATGATAGTCACTAATATATGAACAGTAACAACTCCTAAGCATTATATCAAGTGCTATTCAATTTTGCAACACCACAGTTTGCATTTCAGTCATTTGTCGATTCGCCACCGTGCTGTGATGTGAAGTTTTTTTGGCCACCCCCTGTAGAATTTGAGCAAGCATAGTGATTTCAAGCATTGTCCTTTGCACTCCATACCTAGGATTAATAATTGAAAATACTTGCTCTGCCCAGTGGATTGCTTATTTTTCAGTCTACCTGGGTGGGTGTTTGAAATGTTGAATAGCAGGAGTAATATAGCCTAAAAAGCAACATCCAGACCGGTGTCTAGGCAACCAGGGGTAGGCACGATCACCACAGATGTAGTAACGGTCACTTATGCCCATGCCACACCCCCAGTCATAGCTTTTTAAGTGCAAAGAGTCTAACACACTTTCATGCCTGGTGTCATTACAATTGCTTTTCCCTACTGGTACAGTCCCATTTCTGGCATAACATGTGCCTCCATGATGTGTGGTCACAAGTTGAAGAGACACAACCTTTGAAAAATCAGTTACATTACGCCAGGATAAGCTGATGTCATTAAGGTCCTTTTCAAATTACACCTGTGATGCAAGGATGGGAATCATAGGAATCCCTGCCTTAGAATGATGAGGTATATGCAAACATATCCAGAAGTTTGTTTTGTTTAGATTTTTGGCATACTGCCGAAGGACCAGCAAGAAACTGTTTTCTCTTGACCAGTTTATAGAAGGAAACAGCAGCATAAACAAAGCAAAAGTACCTGTTGTCACTGGATTCATCATGGACTGCTACTGAAGTTGAGCTCACTGGGCAGATAATTTATCAGTCACACCTCAATCTCCCTCTTTTGGCTGTGATGATTTGTCTGGGGTCCCCACATGACAGGTCTTCTTGCAAGAAGACAAATGGATCCACATTGGTAGCCCTGCATAGTGAACTGCAGTCAAAGTGGTTAGCAGGACCTGAAAAGGACCCTTCCACCTTGGGCTGAGGCTGTTTTTCCTCTGGAAAATGTTCACATACACCCAATCACCCGGTTGTAGTTGATGACATGGCTGGTCAGGAGGCTTTAGTAATGCTGCTCTTACTGTTCGGTGATATTGCTGCAAAATATTAAGGAGTTTCCTGCAGTAAAAAAACATTGCATCATCTGACAAAGTTAAATCGGCATTTCCCACAGGAGGGGTGGCTGGAAGGGTCATGGGTCTCCCCATTAATATTTCATATGGACTCAACTTCCTGGTGGCATTCAGTGAGGCCCTCATACTCATTAATGCTAAGGGAAGGACTTCAGGCCACTTTAAGTGGGTTTCAGCACAAATCTTTGAAATTTTATTTTTAAGGGTCCTGTTAACCCTTTCCACTAATCCAGATGACTGGGGATGGTTGGGACAGTGAAACTCAACTTAGTATTAAAAATTTTACACAGTTCTTTAAACAATGCATTATTGAAATGTGTTCCCTGGTCACTATTGACAATGCTTGGTATACCAAATCTGGTTTACCTTCATATCGTCGATCACATATGATCGACCGGCCACATCGTAGAACTGTTTCCACAAAACCAGAACCGTGAAACTTTTAAAATGTCGAATAAATGTCAAATTTTGACATTTCTGGCTGTGCCACACCTCCAAACCAGTGCTACCATGGGTCAAAACAGGGGGGGCAAGATTTTGCCGTTCGGATATGTGGAATTCGACATTTGGGATGTTTGCACTTCGGTATTCGCTGAAGCAGGGTCGACCATAGTGAGATCGGCGTTATGAAGGTAAACCACCAAATCTCAGTATATAATTATACAAAAATTTCTTTACCACTGTGGCTGCATCGGCATTGTGACATGGGTAAGCTTCCACCCATCCTGAGAACATACACACTACCACCAAAATAAATTGCAAATTATTAGTCTTAGGCATCTGGAAGAAATCCAGATGTATGTTAAAAAAGGTCCCCAGTGTGGAGGTAAACATGCAGTTTTGCTGTTGGCATGTTTACTTACAATATATTCTAAACATATACTACACTTTTGTACATACTGAAGTATCAAGGAGGAGACATGAGGGGCATACCAACTTCGGGTAATTTGATTAAATAAAGCTGTCTTACCTGTATGGGTTGGTAGATGATATGCCCTTAGCAGGTAAGGTAGCAAAGAGGCAGGTGCCACCAGTCGGCCATCCGGATGTCACCATATGCCATCAGAGGATTTTCTACATCCATCCTTGGGTCACCTCAGAACTTCTCCCTGTGATGCTTCAGCTTGAAAGGCTGACAACTTTTCAAAATCAAACACATCATTACTGTTGTAATTTGTTATCATTAACATACACAGATTTTTGCAACAATCTACTATTGCTTGTTTAGCAGCTTGGTCTGCTAAATTGTTACCTTTTGAAACCATGGTTAGTTCCTTTTGATCTGCACAACATTTGATTACAGACAGCCCCTTAGGTAGCAAAAGTCCATCTAACAATGATTTTATGTTCCCTGAATTTATAATTTTTTATTTTCTGAAGAGGTCAAAAACCCTCTCTCTTTCCAAAGTTGCCCAAAATCATGTACCACCCCGAAAGCATAATGGATGTCTTTAAAAATATTGGCCACCTTATGTTTGGCTAATTCACAGGCTTTTTACAAAGCCACTACCTCAGCTATTTGAGCAGAGTGAACACCCTCCAATGTTTTTTGCAACAATGTTGTCTCTTTGGTGAAGATGGCTATTCCCGAGATCAGCTTCCCTGTTTGATTTCTTCCACAGGAGCCATCTATGAACAAATTCAACTCAGCATTGGGTATAGGAGTATCCTTTAAGTCCTCCCTAGAAGAAAGCAAATAGTTAGTTACACACACACAATCATGCTCTTCGCCATCCTCAGCAGTAGGCAACAGAGGTGCAGGATTTAGAACAGGACAGTGGATCAGAGAAATAGATGGATTAGAAAGAAGTGTAAGTTCATATCTAGTTAGAAGTGCAGTCAAGAGTGGTTGAGTTTTCATTTTAAGCAAAAGAGAGGATACTGAATGAGGAACAGCTACTGTGAGATCATGCCCAAGCACCGATTGTACCAGATTAACTAGAATGGCAGCAGCGGCAACTGCCCTTAAATAAGGTGGAAAACCTTTTGCAACAGAATCAAGTGCTGTGCTGTAATAAGCCAATGGACGATAGCTGTAATGGACACTATCTGTCCTCATGTTTTTGTGCAAGTACTCCTTGTGCAAATCCATTTCTTTCATGACAGAATAAAATAAAAGTCTTATCATAGTCTGGTAACCCTAAAGCTGGGGCAGTAGCTAAAGCTTGCTTCAAGTTCTGAAATTAATTTTCTTCTTCGCTATTCCAAAGGAGATGCTCTGGTGTATCCTGCTTTAAAAGATTTGTCAAAGGTTTGGCAATTTCTGCATAGTTAGGGATCCACTGTCTGCAGTATCCTGCCACTGCCTGCAGTATCCTGTCATACCTAGGAAAGACCTAGGCTGTATATGAGTAGTCGGACATGGGGCCTTAGATATTGCATCAATACGAGATGGTAACACTTGCCTGCTACCCTGAGATATTAAATGACTAAGATAACATACCTCAGATGACCAGAACTGTAGTTTTTCTTTAGACACTTTGTGTCCCTTTTCTGCAAGGATAGTCAGAAGATGTAAGGTATCCTGCTGACATTGCTGAAAGGAATTTGATGCTATCAGTAAATCATCTACGTATTGTACTAACACAGACCCACCTGGAAATGTCACATTCTCAAAATCTTTTTTTCAGAATTTGAGAAAATAATGAAGGAGATTCAGTATATCCTTGTGGCAACCCTGTCCATGTATATTGCTGTCCCTGATAATTGAAAGCAAACAGAAACTGACTGTCAGGGTGAATAGGTATAGAAAAGAACGTTGAACATAAATCTATTACAGAAAAGTAACTAACTGTAGGTGGTATGCAACTCAGTATTGTTGCTGGATTTGGAACAACAGGAAAAGTAGGCAGTACTGCGTTATTTACAGCCCTTACGTCTTGTACAAATCTATAAGTATAATTCCCTGGCTTTTTCACTGGGAAAATAGGAGTATTACAAGGGCTTTTAGCTGGTATTATTATTCCTTGCTGTATTAGAGACTAAATTATAGGTTTGATTCCCTGCTCTGCTTCAAGCTTTAGTGGATATTGTGGAACTCTAGGGAGAGGTTTTGATGGATTCAATTTTATTTTTACTGGTTTTGCTGATTTCAGTATACCTACTTCATTTGTATGCTTAGCACACAAGTTGGCATGTACCTGCTGTAGTAACTCTCTAGCTGCCTGTATGCTTTCAGCAGGCTGTTCCTCAGCTTCTGCTAAAACTGCCAATACTTCCCCCTCTGATTCTGTTGGAACATTTAGATACACCCCTTCTGGGATACAGTAAATAGTACAACCCAGCTTACATAACAAATCTCTTCCTAGTAGGTTTACTGGTGTAGTAGTACTCAAAAGAAAAGAATGCTTTTCTTCGATCAGATCAAAGAAATGAGGATGTGTTCTGAAACAGGATATGCAACTGTATTTGTTACTTCGACTGCCTTGACTTTATGCTCTGATACTGGTATTTGGCTATCTGAAGTAATTTTTAACACTGATCTAGTGGCTCCAGTGTCCATCATAAATGTGTTTTTCTTTGAATTTATTTTCATCTTAACGTAGGGTCCATTTTGATCTATTGGCAGTCGAGGGTTAAGATTTACTTTTGTGTTATTTCCTTGACCTAGTCAGTATGGAGCTTCCTGACTCCTTGCAATCTGAGGAGGTGGTGGAGGAAAAACTGCATTATTATAATTTGGTTGCCATTCAGTCCAAGTATCCTGGACTCTTTGCATTTGCCTGTGTGGGCATTCCCCTCTCCAATGTCCTGCTTCTCCACAATTCAGGGGGTGGAGGTTGGCATAATGGTTAAGGTGCTTACCTTATAGGCACAAGATGCAGGGTTTGATTCTCACAGGGGGTAATTGGCTAGGCTCAGAATGGCCCACAAGGGCAGTTAGCCCAGTACTAATCTATGAACCTATGAAGCAAGATGTGTTAGATGAAGCCAGAGGGGCACTGACAGCTTGTTGTTGCCAACCAGCTGCACCTTGTTCCCCTCAACTAGCACTTTTGCTAAATCCTCTTATCAATTCCTCTACCCCTTCCTCTGCTTCTGTCTTGACCCCTTGGGTTTTCCAGCTGTTTGATTTGCAAAGTTAACAGCCTGTCCTCAGTATCCTTCTTCCGTTTTTCCTGATACCCTGTACAGTGATTTCCAGCACTTAATAAAGACTCTAAGTCTTTTCCTTGCCAGTCTATGAGCACTTGCTTTATCTGATTTTGTACAGGGGCTTGCAGACCCTGCACAAAGACTGCTGCAATAGCTGGATTAGCTTGCTCTTCTGGGTCTGGAATTCCTGAATGTCTAGCAAATACTGTCTTAAGACGACTCAAGTAGTCTGCAGGGGCTTCCCCTTTATTTTGTTTGCATGCCTGTATTTTAGGCCAGTCAGTCCTTTTAACAATGCTGTTCGTTTATCTGTTAATGCATTCCCAATGAGAGTGAAATCTGTTATCTCAGCCTTTTCTGGTAACTGCTTTCTTATTTCATCTGAAGTAACTACCCTCAGCAGTTGATTTAAATCTGTCAAAGTAGGACTGTAACATTCTATTACAGTTTTTAATTCTTCTTTGAATTTTAATGGATCTTCTCTAATATTTGGAAATTTTTTAGACATAGTATGCAAATCAGCAGGGGTCCAAGGACGATGAACAAGTTCCTTTTTGTTAGCCCCCAATATTTCCCTGAGAGGTGCCAATAGATCTCCTCCAGAGGTTGTAATCTCCTGTTGTACCCTGTCATGTGAGCATGTATGGTGAGATATAGGAGTGTCAAATACTAATGCCCCTGTTGGGGAAGTAGAAGCTATCTGAGAAGGATAGAAAGAAGAACCCCCCCCCCCCTTGACTGCAGATGCCTGCTCAGAAGATGAAGATTGAACAGGGGAACCAGTCTGATAAGTACCAGTATCATGCAAACTGGGTGTCAAATGAACAGTAGACTGAAAGGTAGGGGTCTGAGAAACAACAGAGTCTTGTACAGGAGGTACCCATACTGGTGCATATGGGGGTGGGGGTGCAGTAGCTACTGAAGGATTACCATCCTCTTCAGAAGTTTCTGCTTTTTGGCCATCCTCACTTTGTTCCAGACCTGCTAAGACAGGATAAAGGGATCCCTTTTTACTGGTCTGTACTGCCTTTTAAACTTCTTTTACTTGTTGCAACAATTTCTTATTAACATCCTGCAACCCTCAATGCTGAGCCCTTTTCCCTTTTAAGTGCTTCACTGTACCAGGAATAAAATGCTGCCATTCGTTCCCCACTTACTTTGCTTTTCTTTTCTTCCAAAATACCTTTCAATGTCAGCAATTTATAAGTTCCATTTAATGGAAATACCCCACCAGCACAATTCTTCGTAAGCTGAAACCAGGCATACAAATATTTACAACTTTCCTTCCTATAATTAAAATACATAAAATATGTAGGTGTTCCCTTTTCAGGGATTTGATCTTGCTTGCTTATCTTTGCTCCCATTTTTCTTATTTTATAAATAAGTAATAATAAAAATGTTAGGCTTACCTTACAACTCCTGGATCCTGGCAGTTCTGAAAACAGAACATAACTGTAGTAATCCACACACCATACAGGGAGGAAAGGGTAGGAAGTCTGTCAGTGTGCAGCAACAGAGGAGAGGTTTCAATCAGCCTTTTCCCACAGCACCCCCTTGGTTTCACCCCAGCATGAGCTCAAAAGTTACAGCTCTAGCACTGCAGTCGGGATAATGGGGCGGATACGTACTGTGTCCAAAACTGACCACTCTTTTGGACCCTCTAAGGGTACTTCCACACAATCACACTAAGTCCCAGCATGCTTTGGGCTCATTAATTTATTTTAATAACGCATACCTCTACATCCTATCATGCGGTAGGCTCATGAATTTGTTTTAACAGTATATAGTCTACGTCCCAATCATGCGGTGGGCTCATGAACTTGTTTTAACAGTTTACAGTCTATGTCCCAATCATGCAGTGGGCTCATGAACTTGTTGTAACTTTATCTTTATCTTTTAACTTTTTCTTTTCTTCCTCTCATACATTCATACATTGACAGAATAAAAACATCTCTCATACTTCTTACCTTTCAATCCTGAGGGTACCGCCCTCGACAAAAGGTGTCTCCTTGTGTTAATTTGTCCTTTACTGTATGTGCACATACATTTACTATTCTCATTTGCATACAAATTATATTTGCTTTTTAACAATCATATTATAGCATCATTAATAAACAGAAATTAATATACATTTTAATAATGTCCCATAACAGTAGGAGCAAATTACATAGAAAAATGGGAATTGTAGGAACAATACATGCAGAATAATATTTTGGATCAGGAATTGAATGAACTATATAACGTTTGCCTGACAATAACTGTATAGAAGACTATAAGTGATGCATGTTTGCAACTGAACATATGTTAATATGGTTTGTTTTCATTTATATGAATGTATGATTGTCTGTGTCATAAGTGATAATTAGGTAAAGAAGTTTCTTGTTTAAAAAAAATAATTTTCAGAAGTCAGGTTTAGGATGCCTAGATAATAAGTCACTCCAACTGGCTCAGGGCCAATACTTGACCTCAGCCCAGACTTTTGGTATGGTGATCCTCTAAGAGATAGTTATGCTTATTCAGCCTTATCCTGCCAAAATTAAAAATGCTTATTTTACAGCAGCAGACTGAAATAATAAAATCTATGAAATTTTACTGGAATTGATAGTTGCTGTGTTTGCATTTATGTCAAAGAAATCCATGAATTCAATGAATAAATAAAATAAATAAATAAGGAGAGCTCACAGGACTATAAATGAAATATATCAGATTCACTGGTGGCAGCGAGTTTCCAGATGACCAGTTATGAATCAGAGGTGTTGCTGAAAATTATACTATTAGAAATTAAGAAGATAAAGCACACAGATCAAAATCATATTGATTGAAATGGTCAGAGACTTGCAAAGATTGATCAAACACTGAATGGACACTTTGATGCAATACCATTGATCACTGATGAGAATGTGAAACTGAAAGCAAGACTGACAAGAAGTCAGATTAGATTATATGGAATCAGAGTTAATAGACTGTGAGGACAGGGTAGTTCAGAAGCCCTTAAGGATTTACATCATCCCTAAATCTGCATAGCGGAGAGACTGTGCAGTTTGTAAAAGGGTTAAAGGATCTGACATAAAGGAAGATGACAACAAGATCGAGGAAGTCCATCAAATATATCAGAGCACCAGTGTCATGGGAGAAAAGCCCTCTTATACTTCATTGAAATATCTGCATTTAAAAGCTATAGACGTAATTAAATGGTACAGTACATTAGTCCGACTCCAAGTACAAACAAAAAGCAGAAATGGATAATGGGGAACAAAGACTGATGAACAATAGTGCTGACATACCAACATTTTAACATTAGTTAACTCTGTAGAAACCTTTTTATATCAAAAAAGCAAAACATGCAAAAAACTCAGAAATAGCCACCCGGATTTACTAATCTTCCGTGCAGCACTAGCTTAGTCCTGCATGGAAGTGGCCGTTTAGGAGCAGGACAGCACTGCACCATCCATATTAATGAAGGCGTGCTGCCTGACCTCCTAATCTTACACAGAGCATGTAAGAGTGCAGGGGGCATGTCTGAGAGCAGAGTTTTCAGAATATACATGTCCCCGCAATGAAGATAAGCAGAAAGGCCAAAGAAATGAGCAGAACTGCTCATAGGTGTCCACATACCCCCAGCAACATCCCCCCACATGTACAACAGCAATAGTAAATACAAATCAAATAAACAAACCATTTTTTTATTATTAATCTGATTAAAGCTAACTGTAAGTGCGTGGGTTTGCCCATCACTTAGCTACAGTTAATGCAGCTTAAATGGCTGAAGAGGATAATAAAGAAGATATAGGCTAATGAAGCAGTATAGCAATAGTGTAGTGGGCAGAGCAGTTGCCTTATGAGTATGCATTCCTGGTTCGAGTCCCACTGCAGCATATTCCATTTTCCATGTCAAATCACATTATGACCAATATTTTAGTTGCATAACCTACTAAATAACATATATTTGTGAACTGGAGTACTGCATTAAATGCAGATGTGAGGAGTCAGTGTCATACTATTGCAAAGTCCACAGATAATCACATGTGCCCCATACAGTGTATGTACACAGGAATCATGGATACAAATGGAAGGTAAAATGTGCAATGAATGATAACCCCATACAGCTTGCAAATCCCCCTCCTTCCCAAGAACCATTGGATAGTACTGTCTAAATCAGTGCAGTTGTAAGCGGGAGTAAGCACTAGTAAGCAAGTGTAAGCACCAGTAAGCAGTAGTAAGCATATTTAATCACTAGTAAGTGAGTTTAAGCCCGTTTGTGTGGGGGTAAGCAATGCGCACACATGTTAAGCAATATTTAAGCTAACTCTTTGTAAGCATATTTTACCAAAGGTTAGCATAACTTACCCTCGCGCAAACCCACTCAAACCCGCTTACATCTGCTCAAAAGTGCCTTAATCACCCTATATCCAATGAGCCTTGTTCTGCCCAGCAACAAAATAAACAACCTTGCAGGTCTTTAACCCAGGACTCTATACACTATAGTCACAGTAGTTAACCACTAGGCCATCACAGCAGTACAGAAGAATGAGGTATCACCAAACAAATCCTAACTATAGTAAAATCAAACTGAACCTGTGAAAGGAATCAGTATACAGTCATATGTTCTATAACCCACTACATAACATATATATGTGAACTGAAGTACAGCAGTAAGCCCAGATGTGAGGTGTAACTATAATAAGAGTGTTGAAGTCCCCAATAAAACACAAGGACCTCATACAGTGTATGTACACATGAATCATGGATACCAGACACACACACACACACATATATATATATATATATATATATATATATATATATATATATATGATGTAATGAATAATAAATCAATGCCAAAAAGAAAATATAATGCAAAGTCTATTATAAGCAACGCTAAGCATTGCACAGGCCAGCTTAGGAGGTGTAAGCAATGTGTAGGCCAGCTAACTCAATGTGCCCAGTGGTATACCTCTTTAAACAATGCCAATCTTTGGTAAGCAGGTTTGCCTATAGCTTAGCCTTTTCAAAACTGGCCAGTCACAGCAAAGTGCGGGAAATTGGCCCTACTTAAACCCAACAGGGGGGAATACATCTCATAACTGGTTGTAGCTTCCTTTTGCAGGCACCATGGCAGAAAGGGGAGAAGGTGTGCACTTCCAGGTGCAGTGCTGGTGCAGTCAGGAGTCCAGAGTCATGGCAGGACTCTTTGCAAAGACCATGAGCAGAGACTGTTGCAGGGCCAGTACCAGGGTTCCCAATATAAGGCGGAAGCCTGGGACCATCTTGCCTGTGACCTCACCAGTGCCACTGGCATACCCCGAACTGGTGAGCAGGTCAGGTATCTCTATGCCGACCTGAAGCAGCATAAGGGGGACCTCTTGGAGCAGTGGATCCAAGAGGCTAGAACAGCAGGGGCTGTCCCAGCTGTGTGTAAGTATCACTTCACTAGTTGTGTAATAATTGCCAGCTCATGTGTATCATGGATAAGTATGGCTAAATATCCCTCTCATGTCCTCCACAGCTGCAAGTGAGTGGGCCACGAACCAGGAGGCCCATGGAAGTCGCCTGGAGTGGTTGTAATGCGAGGCAGGTCAGTAATACTCTTGCATGTACTGTCATAGGAAATAAATCTAAAAGTATTAGTAAATTAATTTCCAGTATAAAACCTGTATAGTTTAAGGCAAGCACTGCATACACCGGAGAATATGGCAGGAAGAGTCTCATATAGTTTGTATGTAAATAAAAGCATAATAGCCTGACAATAAAGGTCTAACTGCTGGACTGCATGTGTATACTCTGGTATCATATGGTAATGTAGATTTGCAATCATGTAATAGTACCATTATATTACGCACTGTTACCCACACTGTGCACCATAAATAGAATGTGTAGGAATGCCTGTATATGACGGGTGTAATCCCCAGTGGCTATTTAGTACATCTGAGAGACACACAGAAAACAGGGAAAAGGTAAACAACAAAATCTGAATAGCACATGCAATTGAGACATGAACTGTTGTATTTTTAGCACACACAGCCATGGTTCGAATCCTAGCAGTGGTAGTAGTCTGCATACAGAATCATACCCTACAACTGTACAGATAAGACCAGCATGTCCAGTATATGGGCCCATATCTGCTGCCTGTCCCCCTGGGAAGTCTGGGATTATCCCAGATGTTTAGGCAGCAAACAGGGAATACAACTAATTGTCACACATCTATGAGAGCAAACCTGTCACTCTAGCAACTCCCGAAACTGTTATGAGAGTAATAAGCCAAGTATGTCCTATCTACACCCCCATGTTGTCAAGCTGTGACCAGAGTGTGTACAGTAACAGAGTGAGATGTATGTGCATAATACTAATGTGTAATCTGGTACTTTGTGTGGCAACATTCAGGTAGTGCTAACAAACATTGCTCCCACAGGTACATCAGATACGAACACCGTGCAGAGAAATAAAAACCTTGATACCCTGTACTGGTACTGTTTACTCTGGTATTGTATGGAATTGTGATTGTTGCAGTTGCTCTGAATAATAAGGGATCACAGATCACTGTCACCCACACTGTGCTACATAATATAACTGTGTAGGAAAGCCTGTATAAGAGTGTGGTAGATCACTAAAGGTCGAAGAGGGCAATAGTGTAGATATGTCCAGGTTCACCTGCATGTGGTCAAGACATGGCCAGAGTCTGTGCAAACAGCAATGGACAGGTATGTGTACAACAGCAGCCTGGAATCTGGGCATATGTGTAGAAACAGTTAGTTAGTGTTAACAAACGTTTACCCCACAGGTATACCAGGTAAGAGGTGTATACTGCAGGTAAAACCAGTTCATGTATAAAGATGATGACAGCCATATCACTGTCGAAACTAAGGCAATAGGGTAGTGTAGTAATACTTGTAAGGTACAGATAACACTGACTAGGAAAGTAATGTGAACTGCAGGAATATACTAGTTGTTAATTGACATCTTTCTCTCCCCCCCCCACCATAGCTCTAACAATAAACTAAATACCCACCTCAACCGGTATGTAATGAATTCACTATTCTGTTGAGACATATGTCTTCTTGGTTCATAATTATCTAAATCTGTTTCCATGCATGTGCTATGTTGAAATACTCCAACATTGGTGGTATGGTGCCATCAATGTACCTGCATGCTGTTGCTATTATCACTGTGGTCCCTTATATGCATGTGTTCCGTTTGCTATGCAACTGTTCCGTAACTAGTGTCTGGGTTAATGAGAATATCTATGCATGCTGTTATAACTAACCCTGGAATATGTTGACTATTACTAACCCACATATGTTGATAAAATTGAAATACTATAACACGTTTGGGAAGGCTGGTCCCAACAGACCCACCTGTCCCACCTCAGCTGGCCATGGCACCTGGCACCAGCACGTCTGGGGCCCAACCTGGGACCGCCTCATCCACTGGTCCAGCACCATCTTCAGGTGGAACCACCTCAGGGGATGGGGCTCATCCCCCCCCCCGGGAGTCGGCGCAGACAGGAACCTGTCACCTGTCGCCGGGTCTGGGTCGTAGTGTGTACTGAGCTCCACAGGGAGGTCAGAGACCTGCTACACCAGCTCGAGGGCCATGAGTCATGACTAGAGGTTCGGCCTGGCTCTGCGACTCAGCCCCCAGCACAACCACCTTTGGGGCTGTGAAGGTACAGTGGTGACTGCCCATGGGTGGGGACCTCAGTCCCACTGTTTCCACTAGGGGGCTCATGGGCTTCTGATTTCACAACACCCCTCCCCATAAAAGTGTTTACTCCCACATGTGTAATATATCGCCCCTGTATACATCCTGTTTGTCTTGTCTGTTAACCTACCCAACCTACCTCCCCAAATATACCTGCTATCCCTTCCCAACATCCCACTCTCACCTGAAAAAAAAGGGCAATCTGTTCCCAAAAAAAAACATCCCCCATACATAGCTGTCCATTTCACACATGTGTCAACTGGACATATGTAATCTGGTCTAATTGGCATCACAACATATTATTGTTGTCCTCATGCCTCTCTCAGAGGTTTGAGTGTCCAAATCTACCTCCAAATTCAGTGTATATGCACAGCTGTTGCTGTACAAAAAAATGGGCAGCTATGGACCTTCCCTACACCCTTCCTGCACACCCCTAGCTATTTTCCCTACTGTCTTTCCCTCTTTGTGCCCCTTTTTCACCACTTTCCTATCAACCCTTTTTTTCTTTTCTTTTAAAGAAATTAGCGCAGGTGTAAGCGGGAGTAAGCACTTTTAAGCAGCAGTAAGTGGGTTTAAGCTTGTTTGCGCAGGAGTAAGCAATAATTACACAGGTTAACCAATTTAGAAGCTAACTGTGTATAAGAAACTGTAACCAGAAGTTAGCAGTGCTTACCTCCAAGGAAACCTGCACAAATCCACTTACAACTGCTTAAAAGTGCCTTAATCACTCTGTATCCAACAGCCCTTTTTCTGCCCAGGAACAAAATAAACAGCCTCTGCAAGGCACGAACTCAGGACCATGCACACCATAGCAAAAGTGATTTACCACTAAGTCATTTTAGATATACATAGCCATGATGTTTACACACACATATCATCCAGCCCAGTCATTCAACAGTACAGGGAATGTATCTCAACATGTAGATGTATGTGTGTGTGTGTGTGTGTGTGTGTGTGTGTGTATACATATATATATATATATATATATATATATATATATATATATATATATATATATATATATATATATATATATATATATATATATATATATATATATATATAGGTCTACCTGATAATGCCGAAAGCTTGAAATACCGACGATGAGAAGACCAACACCGGAAGATCGACAACGAATATGACCGACAGTTGAGAATCCCGATGCTGAGAACACCGACATGTCAAATGAGAGCTAGTGGGTAAGTATGCGGTAGTGACGGATGTCAGGGTTAAGGGTGCGGGTAAGGTAAGTGTGCGATAGTGACGGTCTGTAGGGTTAGGGGCAGGTTAAGTGAGTTAGGGTTAGGGCGCGGGTTAGGTGAGTGTGCGATGGTGACGGACCTTAGGGTTAGGGTTTGGGTTAAGGTTAGTGCATAGATAGTTGTGTATGTAAGGTTCAGTGTAGGTTTGTAACGTTTTTGGTGTGTTTGTGTTGTGTGTGTGCTTTTTGGACAGGGGATTTGTTTTGTTTGTTGACTGTCGGGATTGTGGTTTGTCGGGTATGTGACATTTCGTGTTTCTGAACTTTCAGTTTTGTGGTGTCGGTGATTTTGTTGTCGGTGTTTTAGCGCATCAGTGTTGTCAGGTAGACCCATATACATATATATATATATATATATATATATATATATATATACACATATATACATACATATGCATAATCTATAGATATATATATGTCTACATCTATATGCCCATATATACAGCAATATATATATATATATATATATATATATATATATATATATATATATATATATATATATATATATATGTAAGCAGATATATCTATATCTATATAGGTATATATGGACATACATCTGTAGATAAAAATGGGAACATAACAAAAACATAAATGTCCGCATGCACCGTTAATGAAGTTAACAGGCCCCAAACAACATACATCTTGTACAAATAGGTATTCTCCCCCCCACAGCCAAACACGTCTGCCCTCCAATACCCTACCAACTGTTGCAGATCCCATAACAAGGACCTGACATGACAAGGGCACAAGATGTTAACAGTACTCCGTCCAACCTGTATGTCAGGCTGGTATCAGCAACATATCATGCAGTACAGTCTGGCTCCCATACGGAATGTACAATGTGGAAGCAATCAACATCCCTAGGATACATATACACAGACACGTGTATGCAGATACAGATATACATTTATATATATATATATATATATATATATATATATATATATATATATATATATATATGTAACTACAAATACACACGCAGAGATGTGTATAGGAAGATACATATGTAGAAGGTGCACGCAATATTGAACAGCCACCATGCCTACAGTTGCCACCTTACCAACTGGCACTGTATGAGCCACACATACAAATGACAATCATTGCCTGCAACATATACCCACAGAGAGGTCAAAGGATATAACACCACACACAGGTTTGCATACATGGGAAAGCTTTATTTGTGTACTGTTACAGTTGTATATGCTTTGTCATATAGCTGTTTAGACACTGACATCCATATAAACAGAGTAATGCAACTGTGAAACAGCTATACTAATACAGTAGTCTGGAAAGGTTTACATATGTTGCTGTCCAGGCCGAGGCCTTCAAGTAGTACAATAGTAAAGACAGACTGGGCAACAGGATAGCAAACAATCAACGGTAAGTAATGCAGATGTATAGTTCAGCAGCCTCAATCTATACTCTGTACACAATCCCTAGGGGGTAAAGACCTCAGCTGACATGATGGGATGTATCTGTTACATAACAAGGCATAACTGACACCATCACAATCACACTGACAAACAGAACAGTCTATATGGCAGGAGGCAGTAGGCCTGCATTTACCCAGGGTGGATTGTTTGGTGACGTACATCCAAATACCTTAAGGCAGCTTACCCCTGATACCCCCACATGTTGTAACAGCCTAGGTTAGTTATGGTGCATCTCCCCCAGACTCAATAATACAGGGCCATATACCACTGTTACTTACACTGGCCTCTAGAGTGCATAAGGGCACAAATGTATTGTGTAGGTGAAGCCCACACATATATGGCCCCAACCCCCCAGTATGTGTGGAGGACAAAACAGCAGTGGACCGATGGAAGGAATGGCAGCATGACATACTCACAGCCCACTACATAACAACCCCCGACAGCATGTCATATGTGCAAAGCCTGGTATGTAGGTGGAGGACAAAGGCTGGAACACAGGCCCATATGTGTAAAACTGTTGTCATACACTAAGCAAGTTGCTGGTGTTACAGGATAGTCTGCAACATACCCTTAGTCAGGAATATGAAGGTAGAAATAAAAATGGATGTAGCCATGTACTCATAGCACTCAACACACACACACACTGCCAGTGATATATCTGATACAAGACCTGTGTGATGGACAGACAAAACATAATAGGCACACCTCTGGTCATTGAGAGGATAGGCCCACAGTTGAGAGCTATGCAAACAGACTGCATTCCATGTTAAACTAATATATACACACAAACCCTATAACACCAGTGCTATACAATGCATACAACAACATTACTCATACTTTGTCTCTAGTTCTGGAACCTCCTACAAATATGTAGCTGGCCTGAGTGTGCGGGTTCTCCTGTAAGAGGTATTGCTACCTTTTGTCTGTAACACTGATGTCCACACACAGAAAGGATGTCCATTATACAGGAAAGGTAAAGGGACCACGCCCACATGATGTAGGGATTTATAGTAGTTGGATGCCATGACAGTGGTAATTGGAAGTACTACACAGCATGTTGCATGCAGGTAGCAAGTGGAAGACACTGATTGGTGCAGAGGCCATCACCTGATCATGTGCATCACATACAAATTCCATGCTGCCATCTATGCAAAGCAGCTCATTCCATTTACTGTTGAGAGACTGAGAGAGAGAGAGTGTATAAGGAAATAAAACAAAACCAAACACTCTAAAAGAGTCTGCAGTCCCAGAACAGGAATGTGAAGTATATAAGTATGCAATTGACCATAGTACTTGGTCCATAATAATCAAAACACGAAACTAAAAACTGTTGAAACAAAACAAAAGTGTCCGACAAGCCAGGAATTCAAATAGTAGTAACGCACTTTATTTAACCAAATAACAGCGTTTTCGCTCCCGTTAATACAGAAGCTTCATCAGCAATAACAGAGCGCCAACTCATATAATTTAAACACTTCTAAGTGACGTATAGTTGATGTCACTTCCAATTAAACAATTCAAAACAGATTTAAGGCAATATATCCTAATAAAATGTATGTGTTTAAAACAAGTATAAAAATAAATAAAAGTATATGTAACCCAATACATTAAAACAAGTAAACATTTACAACCTACTACCTAGTAAAATTACTAGTTTTAGGCAAAAATTTTTTATTTATTATTTTATTATAAACCCAGCCATGAGAGTGTATGTGTAATTTTCCTGCAACACTTCAACCAAGAAAAAAGGCATTACTTAAACCATGTTAAGTGAACCAACTTTTTTTAAAATTTACTGTACAAGACAGTTCTAACCAGGTTCTACATTAATTTGATGAATAACTGTAGTGCTATTACCTAAGATAACTTCTATATTTTAAAATAGAAGCTATATTACAGCTGTCATTCAATCCAGGGTAGGAGAAGGCATCTAATTGTAGCTGCCACTCCAACTCCCGGATCTCTAAAATAAGGGATTGCAGTCCGCCCCTGATGTCAAATTTAACATTATCTATGCCCATGAATTTAAAACTGTGGCCAGGATTACTCAAAATATGCTTAGAGAGGGCGTTGTCGCTCCTCTTGTTCTTAATAGCATAAGTATGTTGGTAAATACGGTCCCTAAATCGTCGGTCCGTCTTACCAACATAAAATGCGTAGCAGCATTCACAAAAAGCCACATACACAATGGACTTAGTGTTACAATTTATTTTATGGTTAATTGCATATTTCCTCTCACCAATGGAGAAGGAATTTCCTAACCGTAAATAAGAACACCATTTACAACAGCCACAACTAGAAGTCCCTTTTTGTCTAACCATGAAATCAGTCAGTTTATTACGTTGTAATAAATCCTTAAGGTTGTTGCCTCTTTTAAATGTAAATGTAGGTGTTATGCCTAGCTTTTCATGTAACCCGGCATTTATGATGAAATACCAATTTTTATGAATGATTGAACAAAAGGACCCAGAATTCATGTTGAAGGGAGAAATAAAGCCAATGGAGAAGTTTTTCTTATTGTAAGTATTAGAAGCCACCTCACTGTTTAGAATGAGTGAAGTTGACCTCCCCAACAAGTTAGGTGGTACAATACAATTCACAGAAGGGGTTTGGTGTTCAATAGATGATAACAAGGGGACAAAAATGCCATTCGCCCGTTTAGAGGACACCTCACGGATTAAATCAGAAATAAACTCCGCTGGATAACCACGGTTTGAAAACATGTCAAACAACAGTGAACATTCCTTATCAAAAGCGTCCTCTGTGCTGCACATACAGGCAGCCCTGACCAGTTGACCCTTAACAATAGAGCGTTTCTGCCTCGAAGGGTGGCAGCTTGTAAAATGCAAAAACGAGTTGCAATAAGTTGCCTTCCTAAAAATGGAGGAACAAAATCTGTAGTTAGTGGTGTCCTTGATTAGCTGAACATCAAGATAGTCGATCTCAGTTGGTGAAAAGTGATGTGTGAATTTTAAAAATTGTGTGGAAGAATTCATATGTGTTAGTAAGTTCAAAGCATCAGCTTCACTCCCTTTAAACAGCATGAATACATCATCAAGGAAGCGGGTATAAGTCTTAGAACGCTCTACAAAAATGGGATGATTGAAAAGGTATTTTTTCTCCCAGTAGGCAACAAACATGTTAGCTACACTGCTGCCACAAGGGGAGCCCATTGCTATACCCTTCTTTTGGAGATAGTAATTGTCTTCAAACATGAAAAAGTTTGATGACAAGACTATGTCAAGTAAAACCGTGACCAGGAAAATATCATTACTACATGCCCCACAATCCCTGAGCATAAGCTCGATCCATTCAACAGCTTCTTCTTGTGGTATTGATGTATACAGATCAACCACATCGACGGTCAAAAAATTAAGGCTGCTGTCAAATTGAATTTCATTGATCAGGCTCAGGAAGGACCATGAATCTTTACAAATTTGGGGAATGGTTTTCAAGTATTTTCCGATAATGCTGTCGATAAGGCGGGCACATGGATGTGTAATAGAGCATCTTCCATCCACTAGAGCACGCATAGGTGGATCAATGAGGCTCTTATGAATTTTAGGGATCCCGAACATAACGGGCACCTTGGGGTAGGAAACATCAATAAAGTTGTAAATGTCAATGTTAATCCTACCCTCAAGGTATAAGTCCCTAAAGTAGCCCTTAATTTTATTATAAGTACTTGTTAATTCATTTAACGAAGAACTTTCATAAGCTGGTGAATCTAATACTTGCAGCATTCTAGTGGTGTATTCCGACTTATCAAAAATAACTAGACCCCCTCCCTTGTCTGGCTTAATCACTCTAACTGCCATACTACAAATTTTGTTCAAGGCCAGAATCTGATCGGGAGAAATATTTCTAATAGCCCCTTCTCCCCTATCTGTTGTAGATAAATGTCTAAAATCCAATTCGCAGGCCTTCTCAAAGGTGAAGAGGCAGGGATGTAGGGGGGGATTGAAGGAACTTGCCAACCTCAGATGAGGCACACTAGCAGGTAAATCATTGTTGAAGAAAATGTTTAAATTGAGTTTACGTACAAACAATTTTAGATCCAATAAAGTTTTCGCTAGCCTGAATTTGTGGTCAGGAACAAAATTCAGACCTTTAGCTAACAACTCTATCAATACTTCATCAACAATAATGTCAGAAAAGTTGTAAACAAAAAAGTCACCCTTTAAGTTAGACAACACTGCCGGAGTTTGCTTAACCACAGATGTGTCATCTATTTGGTTGACGTTAAGTTCAGTCAGTTCCAGTTCTTGTTCCTCTGATGTCGGTTGCCCTTCTTCCCTAAAAAAGGCTTCTGGTAATTGTTGTTGTCTTTTTTACTAAAAGATTTAATTCTATTACTTCTCCTCGGCCCTTGTTCATTGGTACCATCTCCTCCATCACTACCAGGGCCTACATCGGTGAGGGGTTGTGCAACCCCCTCCCCGTTCCCATTAGTGCTTTCCAAAGATTGAGGGCTATTCTCCGTGTAGTTGCTAGATCTATTAGCCCTTTTAGACAAGTTCAAGTAGGCAGTCTTAAAATTCACCAACTGAGATCGACTATCTTGATGTTCAGCTAATCAAGGACACCACTAACTACAGATTTTGCTCCTCCATTTTTAGGAAGGCAACTTATTGCAACTCGTTTTTGCATTTTACAAGCTGCCACCCTTCGAGGCAGAAATGCCCGTATGTGCAGCACAGAGGACGCTTTTGATAAGGAATGTTCACTGTTGTTTGACATGTTTTCAAACCGTGGTTATCCAGCGGAGTTTATTTCTGATTTAATCCGTGAGGTGTCCTCTAAACGGGTGAATGGCATTTTTGTCCCCTTGTTATCATCTATTGAACACCAAACCCCTTCTGTGAATTGTATTGTACCACCTAACTTGTTGGGGAGGTCAACTTCACTCATTCTAAACAGTGAGGTGGCTTCTAATACTTACAATAAGAAAAACTTCTCCATTGGCTTTATTTCTCCCTTCAACATGAATTCTGGGTCCTTGTGTTCAATCATTTGTAAAAATTGGTATTTCATCATAAATGCCAGGTTACATGAAAAGCTAGGCATAACACCTACATTTACATTTAAAAGAGGCAACAACCTTAAGGATTTATTACAACGTAATAAACTGACTGATTTCATGGTTAGACAAAAAGGGACTTCTAGTTGTGGCTGTTGTAAATGGTGTTCTTATTTACGGTTAGGAAATTCCTTCTCCATTGGTGAGAGGAAATATGCAATTAACCATAAAATAAATTGTAACACTAAGTCCATTGTGTATGTGGCTTTTTGTGAATGCTGCTACGCATTTTATGTTGGTAAGATGGACCGACGATTTAGGGACCGTATTTACCAACATACTTATGCTATTAAGAACAAGAGGAGCGACAACGCCCTCTCTAAGCATATTTTGAGTAATCCTGGCCACAGTTTTAAATTCATGGGCATAGATAATGTTAAATTTGACATCAGGGGCGGACCGCAATCCCTTATTTTAGAGATCCGGGAGTTGGAGTGGCAGCTACAATTAGATGCCTTCTCCTACCCTGGATTGAATGACAGCTGTAATATAGCTTCTATTTTAAAATATAGAAGTTATCTTAGGTAATGGCACTACAGTTATTCATCAAATTAATGTAGAACCTGGTTAGAACTGTCTTGTACAGTAAATTTTAAAAAAAGTTGGTTCACTTAACATGGTTTAAGTAATGCCTTTTTTCTTGGTTGAAGTGTTGCAGGAAAATTACACATACACTCTCATGGCTGGGTTTATAATAAAATAATAAATAAAAAATTTTTGCCTAAAACTAGTAATTTTACTAGGTAGTAGGTTGTAAATGTTTACTTGTTTTAATGTATTGGGTTACATATACTTTTATTTATTTTTATACTTGTTTTAAACACATACATTTTATTAGGATATATTGCCTTAAATCTGTTTTGAATTGTTTAATTGGAAGTGACATCAACTATACGTCACTTAGAAGTGTTTAAATTATATGAGTTGGCGCTCTGTTATTGCTGATGAAGCTTCTGTATTAACGGGAGCGAAAACGCTGTTATTTGGTTAAATAAAGTGCGTTACTACTATTTGAATTCCTGGCTTGTCGGACACTTTTGTTTTGGTCCATAATAATGATATAGATAGTGTGAAATGCTTTATATGTGCCTTCAGGTGTTGTTGTTGTAATGATGTTCAGCTGAACAACTGCTAAGGACAATACAGTCCGTCTCTGTGGGTAGTGGGCCATACCCCTCTACCGTGCAGAGCAGCACTGACTGATAAGATGTAAGCCATCATAGTGTGTGTTGTGTAATGGGAACTATGTATATTATGTGGCCATTAGCTGGTGGTGCAAGTAATGTCATTATGATGGACACGTGGGATTCACAGCCCACCCCTTGCAGTATACTCAGGTTAATCTGTATTGTAGAGTTACCTGCAATCTGGCCCTACATTTACCCCCCAAATGTCAAGCTTTGTCCATATGTTGCACCTGTCTGTGTTGTAGCAAGGCAGAACAGTGCAGCTGTGCAGGAAGGTGTTGTGAGATTGTGGACTTCGTGTCTGAATGTACACCACATAAAGGTATGCATATGTGTATCATATGTACACATATATAATATATATATATATATATATATATATATATATATATATATATACATATATATACACATCTACATGTATGTCCACAAATATGCAGATACCCATGTGAAGACATATATATGAGCACATACATACATCACATATATCTACACATATATAGATATATATCTATATGCACATGTCTACATATATACAAACACACACACACAAACATATATGTATGCAAATACATGTCCCGTATATTACTTCCACAGTGTTGCATGCTATGTGTGAGAAAATAGCACACATAGCAATACACACAGATATCTACAGCAGCCAGTGTGTGCAACATGGATGGGTATGTCACATGTGAACCCCTTGTTGGGACCACATTGCCCTTGTCTGTGAATTATGGAATGGGAATATGGGGAAGTATGGCAGGTATAGTTGTGGAGGTGGTCAGGGTTGGTAGGTATACAGGACAGCCTACAGGGGTGGTATGTGACACATGTGGTGGGTAAACACCCTGGATGGTGTGTGTGGTCTGTGATGTGGATGCCCCATGGCCCCAATATGGACACAGTGGGAACAAGCCTTCCACCCACTGCTACTCACAACAGCAGTCCATGTCCTGAAGGTGCCTGGCCTGGAGGCTGAACAGGAGGAGCATGTTGGCCCTGTGAATGTGTACTGGGTGCCTCAGATTTATGTAGCACATCCCACGTGTGTCTGTGGAGCCTGTTATGGAACAGACCCTGGACCTGACCACAGCGGACAGGAACATGTCCGTGTGTGCCCTGGGGGCATACCCTGGGTTGGTTCCACCTGACGGTATTGCTGGACCAGTACATGAGGAGGCCCCAGTGTGGGAAACACATGTGATGTGGCTGGGTAACATGGGCAGATGAGTTCGGAGAGGTGGTTCTGCTGGCCAATAGTACATATACATGCTATTATGACACTGTTATAGAACATATGTTGGTAGTAATAGTACAATTACAGAACATAACAGCATGCATAGATAACCACAATAACACAGTATGTCAGATGTGCAGCACACACATAGCAGGCATACCACAGGTATATATGGAACCACTGTGGCCCTGACAATGGCATGCAGGTGAGTAGTCTGTAACAGGCCAGCAGTGATAGTGTCCACACAGGGAACATGGCTACAAACATATTGCACAAAGCATGGTACAGTACAATATCTGCCCCACTGGTAGGTATCCTGTAGCCATACCTATTGATTTGTGTGAATGGTTTGTTATCACTGATATGGTGGGGGGTGACAATGATGTGTATTAAGAACTGTGGTAAACTTGCTGCATGACCTGCTCACACCTGTGTCCATCTTTATGTCTTTCAGGCATGATGTCTCATGCAAGGCTGCCAGTCTACTCAGCAGAGGAAAATGACATCCTGCTGGATGCACTAATCCATCACTATGCAACCTTGTTTGGCCAGGCTGCACATGATCAGCAGGGGTGGACCGCCCTGTGGAACGACCTAGTCCACAGGGTCAATGATGTCAGACTGCACAACCGCAGTTATGAGCAGGTCCAGCATCATTGTTCTGACCTGCTTTGCAATGCCCATCAGCGTGCTGCTGCAGTCCAGGGGGATCACTTCACCACAGGGGGGCCATGCCATCCATCCCCCCGACATGTGTGGAGGAGCTCTTGGCCAGCCTTGTGGCACCTGCCCATCTGGCCACACATCAACCGTCAGACACCTTTGTGGAGGTGGGTGCCACCCACACACTGGTCGAGGAGCGTGCAGGTAAGGCCACAGGGCACATCTGTAGACCACTGTTGCATATACATCCACATCGGTACAGGTGGATCATGCATATCTGACATGTCATAGATATATTTTGTTGCTGCATAGTAGTGATAAACAGATGTCCAGTCCATATGTGGTAGTATTGTGGAAATGTACTGTTGATGTATTGTAATACTGCACCCACCCTGTAGCACTGCCACAGTTGTGGCCACTGACTTTGCATCTCTCACCCTCTTATGTAGGTCCCTCCAGGATACCACCATGGCAGCAGCCTGTAGCTGGTGAGTATGGTTTATGTAGATGCTTGCCAATAAACTGGCATGTAATGGCTATGGTATATGCCATGCACACATCTAACACACCTACCCAGAATGCATGCTGTACATGTGCACGTACTGTTGCTGTGAAATGCATGGCATCACAGACGTGACCATGATGGGCTATTGGAAGGGTATGTCAGACACCTGCATGATAACTAATATCCTGTAATTGTGAAATGTGTCCACAGGGACTAACATAATGATGGGGGACATGGCCTACAGTAGGGACATGTTTGGAACAAAACCCATATACAGTGCAACACCAGTGTATATACCAGTAGGACAATGGCAACTGCTGCTGAGATACACTATGGCATAAGGCATTGCAGTGGTCCACATTATCAGCTGGGACTAGGCTATAACATGTGGTGTTCAGTGTATGGGACACTGCAAAGTGACACACATGTGTAGAGCTTACTTGTAATGCATCTGCAAAAAGTCTGAAGGAGGGAGATGGGTGTCAGCATGACACACCAGTGCACTGCAGCAGGGACTCTAAGGATGCAATGAATGGCTGTATCTGCACATAGTCAGGTTCAGGACCTGTGGCAACCATAACCCTACCCCCACAGCAATAGTGACAGCAGTGTGTGAACACCAAGGGATGTGCACATGAGCAGACCTTGCAATCATGCAGAATAGGGGGACATGTAGGGCAGACTGAGCATACACTGGCAAATGCAGATGGCCCACACTGGTATACCCCTGCCAGGAGTAGTGACTGCTGTAGTACACACCACAAGTGGTGCGACGAACCATCATGATGAGAGTATACACACATATGCCCACACGGTGTGTATGCAGCGCGGTCAGCATCCGCACACGTAACACATTCCGTAGACACTGCATGTGAAAGTACAGAACATATGTCACATATCGGGCTCATGTACTGCTAAGAGATGCAGCAATGTGGTCCCATGGTAGATCAAGGATGGGTGCATCATATCAATAAGGGTGTGTACACCCCCCATAGCCATGGTATGCTCTGATGGTTGTCAATGTAAGAGTGTTGGATTGGTCATACATAGTCCGCTGATGTTGAAAGCTGTGCATTAGACATCAGGCATTCACAAATGACATCTGTCCACATATCATATCAGGTATTTGTTTCTGGAAAACATAGGGGCTCTGAGCATTAAAGCTGACATAACCAACACAGTAGTACACATTCAGCAATGGGCTGTACACCTGTGAGGTGTGGTGCACAGTACATGGCAGGGTGCAGAACAGGTGCACAGAAATACCATGTTCATGGGTACAGTGATATCCAGGGGAAGGGGCATCACCTGGTGACACAGCACATGCATCACACACATGTATACTGTTGCTAGCATGGATTGACTATAGCTGCACTGCATGCTGTTGGGTACCATATGTTATGCATGTTGACAGAGGGGTGATTGGAGGACTGTGTGTACTATTAATTGTGCAACCTCACCTGTATGTGTGTGTGTGTGCATCCTGGTGGGTAGTTTGTCTGTAGGGTCACTCTGGTGAAGTGGAGGGAAGTTGATGCATGTAGGTTGCTTGTGTGCACATGTGTGTGTTTGTGTGGCTGGCCATGTATGCACATGTGTGATTGTGGGTGTTCATACAGCAGTACCTCCATCTGGGATCATGCAGTACATGTACATGGACTGCCACATTACACACCAGGAATACTTGTCATGTGTGTAATCACAGGACAGCCAATAGTATATGTTCTATGAGGGATAAGAAGTCAGTAACTCTCACGGCTGTCACCATCTACTGACTGCAATACTCACACTACCTTCTGCAGTTCACAGATAGGTACTCTGTGGGTAACACAGGAAACAAAAGGCAACACACACTGCCCAGTCTGCAGATGACCCTGCAGATGGGGCTTTCCTCATAAACATAGCACTGACATGACAGGTATTTAAACATATAGGACAGCCATATCCACATACACCCTGTTAAACCAACATTACTCCAAATGCAGTATAGCAGCACTTACAGTCTGTAGTCAAGTCAGGCACATCCCCCTCCTGTCTTTTAGCCTGTTTCCACAGTGTATGTTGTTAGAGGTAATTCCCCAAATCATCTATGATGCTGTTTGCCAAACAATAGATCTAGTTCCTGTTCACAGTGAATGAAAAGGCCCAACACCAACATGTTGTTATTAGATATGGAGTGTGCTTCCCTGCAATTGGCTATGGGAATGTTACCACAGCTGTTCCACATGCAATCAGCTAGATGAGGGCTGCAATTCATGCAAAGGCCATCAGCTGATCATGAGCATCACTTACAATACACATGCTGCTGTCTAAGCAAAGCAGGTGTAAGTCTCCACATCCACCAGAGAGGGAGTGAGAGAGACAGACAGAGGCAAAGATAAGTCAGGGAGGGGTGGGAGAGTAAAACATAAGCATGTTTGTGTCACACACCTACCAGTACAGGGTATCAAACCCCAGACTGACTATGTACTGCTATCACATGTCTATGCAGTTATTGGATGCACCACATAGGTTACATGTTGAGTAGCCCTCCAAATGTATATGTGATGGTGAGTGACATCTGCAACAGTGATATGGTAGCTAAACAGTAGGTGTAGTACATGTGCCTGTCCGCATGAACGTGTTTCAGCATCATCACACCCACACTCTCACAGGGACCCACACACACTGATTGCCACAACACAGTACTGTGTAGGTATCACATGCACTACAGGGGTTATACAGAGGTCATATGGGCAAAGGGGATGTGGAGGTGTCTGACATTAGACAGCATGTTTCAGTATGCCAATGGGGGTTGTAGTGAGTGTGAATGTGGTCATAGGCATCATACACCACACACACACAGACACAGGGTGCCAGTACTGACATGCATGGGTACATTGCTTCACGGGTGTGTAGTGGTCGACTGTGCCAGATGGCTATACAAAGCTAGGTGATGGGTATATCTTGGCATCAAGCTACATGACAATGGTCTACAGTGTGGATCAGGGGTGTAGTGTCTGGATTTGCCCACACAGGTGGGTACTGTATTCACTATCCAGTCACCTGAGTAACTAAATTGTGTGGCCACTGCTGTGCATTGCTTGCCATGTATGTGTTCCTTAGTCCATGACATGGATGGTGTCTGGGATGTGCACACATCCCACATGCATGTACAGTGACATGTGAAACTGTACCTGGGATGTCTGGCCCATTTTGTGTACACAGATTATCATCAGATGTGCCAGTCCTGGCTTCATGTGGCAGGAACTGTTAATGGACAGCAGGTTGACCCTGCACCTACATTGATAGCATGATACAGGTATTCCCTGGTGTCAGTGGCATCTGTCCATACAGGACATGTGTTACAGGCATGGTATGTCCTTTGTGGGTCACATTTGATGGCACCACAGGTGTTGCAGGATGCCCAGTGGGGAACATAGGGAAGGTACACTGTCTGCGTGTACGTGCTTATTGGACTGATGGACAGGGTGCCATGCCCTCTGTAGCCCACTGCAATCACACCATGGTTACTATCAGTGGGCAATATGCAGGGTACTACCAACATAGCGGTTGTTGCCTAGGCAACTGTGTGTGTGTATGAGACATGGGTTGCGAGTGTTCTCTGGGTAATACAAGGGCTGCTAACTTTGTTCACCTGGCCTTGATGTCACATGTAGGGGTATGGATTAGCACCCCAGCCTCTAGGCTATTTCAATCTGTTATCCTTGTACAGTGAACATTGTGACATATACTAGGGCCACCATATAAGAGATTTGCAAAACCCACCCCACAATGAGTCCAATTGTTACACACTCACAGCCACCTCCACTCAGGATACTAATTACAAACAGACACACACACACACCTGCCATGTCTGGGACTAGAACTCCTACTTAATTAGTTTATTACACTATAGCACTATGCATTTATAGGACATGCCACAGAGATTACTGGAGTATTCTTTCCCCAAAGTGCTATTTCACAGTGAATAACATCAGCAGGATTGCCAAAGTAGGGCATTTGAATTGTAATGTGTGTGACTAGCCTAAAGTGCATTGCTCTCTACACAGACATATAAACACACACACAAACATCCACACCTGCCATGTGTGGGAAAAGAACCCCTACCACAGTTCTATATCACACTACAGCATTACACTGTAATAGGACATGCCACAGAAATTACTGGAGTACTTTTTCTCCAAAGATGTATTTCACAGTGAATGACATCAGCAGGAATGCCAAAGTAGGGCATTTGAATTGTAGTGTGTGTGACTAGCCTAAAAGGCATTGCTCCCTACACAGACATAGCAACACACACACAAACATCCACATCTGCCATGTGTTGGAATAGAACCCCTACCAGAGTTCTATATCACACTACAGCATTACGCTGTAATAGGATGCACCAAAGAGATTACTAGTGTACTCCTTCCCCAAAGCTGTATTTCACAGTGAATGACATCAGCAGGATTGCCAAAGTAGAGCATTTGCATTGCAGTGTGTGTGACTAGCCTAAAAAGAATTGCTCCCTACGCAGACATAGAAACACATGCAAAAAAACATCCACACCTGCACTGTGTGGGAATAGAACCACTAGCAGAGCTCCATACCACACTACAGCATTACATTGTAATAGGATGCGCTATGGAGATTACTGGAGTGCTCCTTCCCCAAAGGTGTATTTCACAGTGAATGACATCAGCAGGATTGCCAAAGTAGGGCATTTGAACTGTAGTGTGTGTGACTAGCCTAAAAAGCATTGCTCCCTGCACAGACATAGAAACCCACACAGAAACATACACACCTGCAATGTGTGGGAATAGAACCACTACAAGAGTTCTATATCACACTACAGCATTGCGCTGTAATAGGACATGCCACAGAGATTACTGTAGTACTCCTTCCCCAAAGGTGTATTTCACAGTGAATGACATCAGCAGCCTTGCCATAGCAGGGCATTTGAATTGTAGTGATCTGACTAACCTAAAAAGCATTGCTCTCTACACAGACACACAGACACACACACACACACACACACACACACACACACACACACACACACACACAGTTGCCATGTCTGCGATTAGAACTCCTACCTAACTAGTTTATCACACTACAGCAGTACGCAGTTACAGGACACACCACAGAGATTATGGGGCTACAGTTTTCAGAAAGGTGTATTTCACAGTGAATAACATCAGCAGCCTTGCCAAAGTAGGCCATTTGAATTGTAGTGAGTGTGACTAGCCTAAAAAGCATTGCTCTCTACACAGACAGAGACACACACACAGTTGCCATGTCTGGAATTGGAACTCCTACCTAACTACTTTATCACACTACAGCAGTACACAGTTATGAGACATGCCACAGAGTTTACTGGGCTGCAGCTTTCCGAAAGGTGCATTTCATAGTGAATGACATCAGCAGCCTTGCCATAGTAGGGCATTTGAATTGTAGTGAGTGTGACTAGCCTTAAAAGCATTGCTTTCTACACAGAGACACACACACATTTGCCATGTCTGGGATTAGAACTCCCCTACCTAAGTAGTTTATCACACTACAGCAGTACACAGTTATAGGACGCACCCCAGAGATTACTGGGTTACACCTTTCCCAAAGGTGTATTTCAAGATGGATGACCTCAGCAGGCTTGTCATAGTAGGGCTATGGGAGGGCAGTGTGTGTGCATGGGCCTTAACCCATTCATTTAGAGGTTGACACACCACATGTGAGCACACTCAGGGTTATATTCCACAGGTATGTGTATAAAGCTGATAGATGTCTGCTTCCTTGTACAGTCATAGTGCACAGCTAGCACTTGCACCACATAGTCTGTAATGCTGATGGATACTGGTGGCTAATGTCTACAGTGAGTGACATTTACACCTCATGTGGTTGTAGCCATTTGGCTGTGTGCTAGGTGGGACAGGCCTCATAATGGAGGGCATCTTGTCACAGTCACTCTCTTCCACACATCTATGTACGTCTACATGTGGCTTATTATAGAGTGTGAAGTCCTTGGATATATGTCTGTATGCAAAGCATGACCGGTGCATACTGAGGAGTGTCTACACTAACATCTGCAGCTGACAGATATGTATGGTCCACTGTTGTTTGCAGACATGGGCTTCATTTGTTTGTGTGTGAGCATGCCCAGTATGACCTTTCGGTATGTTGTTGTCTGAGATTGCCTTGATTTCTCTAAGTGTGTGAGCATGCCCAGTATGCCCTTCTGTATTGAATGTGTGGATCGATTCCAGGTAGTTTGTACTCCAGTGAAGACCTTTTTGTTGTACACCTACAGGTAGCAAACTGTTTCTACAGGGTATCCGTCAAACATTTGTCCATATGGGGACAAACTATGCAGGAGGTAGTGTGTACTGTAGGTGATTGTGTCTGTGCTGCTTCAATTACATGGTAATGCTGTTAGCAGAGATATTTAGACATGTGTACTGTTATACACTGTGATGTTTTCTGTCCTCATGTACATTCAGGTGGACATTCCCACTCACAGTGATGTCTTGGGAGACAAGGGTGACTGCAGCTGTGTCCAGTATTGTGGGCAGGCACCTACATATTCATGGTAAGTTATGCCATTCTGGAGGTGGAGCTGCAGATACCTGCTGCTGGGTCAGTGTATCCAGTTCAGCACCTTGGTACAGTGCTGGCAGAGCATCCCATACTTGTACATCCATCAACATGACAGTATGGGCTTATCTTGCTGTGGCAATACCTCACAGCTGTACAGATTTGCACAGCTTACCCTGAAGCAGGGGCCATGAGTCAGGACATTACCCCTAATGTGGTGTACAGGCAGATATGTAGCCACCCATTTATGTGTTTGCAGCCAGGAATAGTGTGTGCACACAACTTTGTGTCAGACCTTGCACATTCTATGCTGACCATGCTCCCAACCCCCTCTGTTATTCTGTCCTCTTCCATACATTATGCATACATTCTCTGATACTTTCCCTAAGGTTATCACCCCATCACAGCTATGTATTGGTGTTGGTCCAGAGTTCATGCAGTGGGGCATGGTGAACATGTTACTGTGGTTTGTCCGCATGGCCTTGCATATGGTTTATGTGGAGTTTGTTATGTTGTTATTTGGGTGTCCATGACATAACATGCATTGGCAGTACATGTCAGACACAGGCCCTTGGCAGAGGCCTGTGGGCCATTAGGTGTTGATGAGGGCCAGATGTAGCAGGCCGTTGCATTCTGTCAGTCCTACTGTCTCAGATCACCATACAGTATATTGCCCTGGGGTGACAGGGTAGGTGTGCTAGGTGTTCATGCCAATACCTTCTGTCAGTCTTGATCAGGTGGTGTGGATGCTGGCAGGGTGCTACCTATGGCTAGGGACACACCTGCATGGGACTCCTGCACTGCATGCTGCATTCTTTTGCTATTGCCATATATAGGTGGGGTCATGTTGTACCCATTCCCCACAGCAAGGATACGACCAGAGAGGTACCTATGGGTGGTGTTACGTGAGCTGGGTGCATGTGTGCTATGGACACTACTTGCATCTGACACACAGATATGCATGAGGCATTCCAGTTATGCTGGCATATGCAGGTACATCAGCTGTTTTCCAATACATCAGTCCTACCTCCTTTGTGATCTGCAAGTGTTCAGGCAGACAACACCGGTATCCCCTACTACAGGACCAGATAATGTGATGCATACCTGTATGTACGATTCCAAGGGTGTCTCCATTTCACAGTGACACAATATATACTGTATGTCTGGGGTACTTTCCTCTGTGTACTGCTTGTATATCTGGCCCAACAGCCATGCCATTCAGTCTTTAAGATGGTGACACATATTACCACCATACATTTACAATGGCTTACTGCTAGCATGTGTTATACTGGTGGGAATTGTCTTTGGCACTGCAGTTGTGAGGACTTGTCCCTATCATCAGCAGTAGTGGGCAATGGCCACCAGATCTTACCACAATATGCATACATACTGACCACTCTCACGCAATATGATACACACACCAACCTAACACACACATACCTGCATATTGTGCAGATGCTACAACCTATCCTGCTACCTTGGCCACCTCTGTGTATCTGCTCCACTGGTATTATGCCTACACATACATGTTACTACACTTCTACATAGGGCTGTGGGGGGGCACACCTGACTGTTACAACGTGTGTACATCAGATTGGGGGGGCACACCAAACCGTTACTACATTTCTAACTAGGTTTGGGGGGGCACACCTGACTGTTACTATATTTCTACGTAGGGTTGCGGGGAGCACACCAGACTGTTTCTACATTCCTACACAGGATTGAGGGAGGGGGGTACACATGACTTGTTTCTACATTTCTACACAGGATGGGGGGGGACACCTGACTGTTACTACATGTCTACACAGGATTTGGGGGGGGCACACCTGACTGTTTCTACATTTCTACACAGGACTGGGGGGCACATCTGACTGTTACTACATGTCTACACAGGATTGGGGGGGTAAACCTGACTGTTACTACATTTCTACACAGGATTGGGGGGCGCACACCTGACTGTTTCTACATTTCTACATAGGATGGGTGGGGGCACACCTGACACTTGTACACACTTGCTATGACTGTACTGGTATGTCAAGTACTCCATTTCATTCTGTATTCTAACCTATCATTCTGACTTGAGGCATATCAGTGTACTACAGGTCTTAGCTTTGATTGACCTACATATTAGTTTCTGACTTCCTATCCTTCAAAACTAACATCCCACTGCCTGACCTGCTGTAGTCTGTCTGTGTAGGCCGGTGGGGGGGGGGGTTAACCATAGGCATCATTCAGAGGTCATAGCACAGCCTTTGTTTATGTTTGTCTACACCTGTCCTACTGGCTGAGATTGTTGTTGGGTATGTGAACCTCCCTGACTGGCATGTGTGAGTCATATGGACACACATGTGGCCCAGCACATTTCCTGCAATGGGTTTTGTCGCCCTGTGTAGTACTGGCTACTATGGTGACACCAGTATTTGTTACAAATCTCATGGTGCCACTATAGGTGTCTACTATCTACTGGCATACCATTCAGCCACCCGATTCCCTTGCATGCTCACATCCATACCATAGACACCAGTAACACCACATTCTACTCCATTCAGCAATTGACAGGTTGAGTGACTTACCTTGTGGGTGTGCCAGTATTGAGGATGGTGCTGGAGGCCTGCCTATGTTGGATGCATATAGTACACTCCCTACACATGGTTGAGAACAGGTAGTGTCATGTTTGCAATCCCTTTTACTGTGTGTGCAAGTCAGATAGAGGTGTCATTCCCTGGGTCCCTCCTGTGTCAGTGTATGTGTTATGCATTGCCTCTTTGCCAAGGCCAGGGCATACTGGGCACACCTCCTTCTGCCTACTGGGGCAGGCTCAGGTTGTTCCACCTCTGAGTCACTCTGTGCCTGTGCAGGCCTTGGCAATAGTGGGGGGCTGTGTGGCTCTGCCCCACTGCCCCATGCTATTCCTGTCGCAGCTGTTTCCACAGGATCATATTGTGTAGCATGGCACATACAATGACAATTTGGGTACATGTAGCTGGTGAGTACTGCAAGGCTCCACCCGATGTGCCCAGGCACCAGAGCTGTGACTTGCGCATCCCAAACACATGCTCTATTATAATTCTGGTCTGTGCGTGTGCCTCATTATGGAGTTCTTGTTCGGGTGTATGTGTATTTCTGATGGGTGTCATCAGCTACGGCTCCAGTGCGTAACCAGCATCCCCCACTAGGTGACCATACGAGATGTCCCCATTGGTAAATCTCTGATACAGCTGCATCAGATGCCAGATTTGGGAATTGTGATAGCTTCCAGGGCAGCCAGCACATGCATTCATTGTTACACATGATCTGGCAGTTGATGGAGGGTAAGCCCTTGCAGTTGATGTAGACCCTACCCCACTCACCGGGTTGTGCTTTGATGCATATGTTCATGCAGTCTATAGCACCCACTACTTCAGGGTTTTCTGCTATTTGGTGAAAGAGTTACATATTGCTGGCCAATGCCTCATGGGTGTTGGGGAAATATACGTGCTCACCGGCATGTGCTGACATGGCATCCAGGAACTGGTGGAGTACCCTGGATGCTGATGCCTGTGAGATCCCCATCATATCCCCAGTTGGCCTTTGGAAGGTACCTGTAGCTAGTATTCATAGGCCTACACATACCTTGGTAGCCAGTGGGATGGGTTCCCCTCTGTTAGTTCTGTGTGTCAGGCATGGCCGGCACAGCTCAACAATTTGCTGTAAGAAGTCCCTCTCTACCCTATAGTGCTCCACTATCTCCAGCTCATGTAGCCCCTGGTAGGTTACCCTGGGTCTGTACACTCTTCTTCGTCTCCTCACTGTGGGTTGGTCAACAGCATTCACATCCTCACTACCCTTAGTCTCTTCCACATGTTGTATGATAGCTATTGCAGCCCCTATCATTTTGTTGTTTTGTTTGTTAAAACTTCTCTGCTTGTATACACCAGTGGTGTAAAGTATGAGAAAAACCAAAGGGGAAGGTATTTGCTTAGTTTATAGTAGTGTTTTGGACTGGGCTGGTCTGCTGCCTGTGTAATTGGCTGATTCAGATACATTTCACCTGCCAGCTATGCTAGTTCTCCTAGATTACCTTCCTACTGCTGTTTTCCCTTCCCATTGCCTTCCTGTTTAAGCCCAGGTGCTTGCCGCACAAACACAGTGCTCAAATGTGCACTGAGCTTCTATTTCCTGGTTTTCTTTTTTTTTTTTTTTTTCACTTTAAAACCCAGTGCACTGCACGCACACCCATTTAGGCAATGTAAAGAGTGCTAGGCAGCCTCAGACACACCCCTTGCTTAGCTGTGCTAAGCTAGGAGCAAACCCAAGCCACAGAGCTCCAATCCACTTACAGTATGTCTGACACACACCCCTATGATGTCAGCTAACTCCTAGGCTTGCACCAAGCTATTCCTGCTCTTACACTGTTGGGAGCTGACTAGCATGCAGGGGAAATCTGGGATTCATCATCATTCCACTCATTTGCATAGGATTGCATGCTAATGCATAGTTACACATCCTACACTGAGCCTCCCCTCTTAGCAACCACTATTCACTGGCCATGTTGTCTTCTACCTGCCATTGAGCATAATGGCACAATAGTGATTTTGGTTAGAATGCTTATTTTAGTTTTTTCTTATTTTCCCCCCAATCTCGTTTGAGCCCCACTGCCCTATGCTTAAACAGCCGAGATCAGCTAAAAAAAAATAAAGGTTGACTTTTTTTTTATTTGCAAGTGTTTTCCATGCCAATGGCCTTATAGTTGGCCATTGGCATGCTTTCTACATGATATCCACCCTTTATTTGGAGCTGTCATGGCTCCGTTTTGTAATTTGCAGAAATGTACTCCATTACTGGCGGAGTACATTTCTGTAGATTACACTAGTCCTGCACAGCCGGTTTCCAGCTTCCTGGATTGCAAATTCACCTAATTTGCATGTATTTCTCCTGCAAATGGGGTAATTTGCATACAGGGACTGAGGCCATGCAGGACTAGTGCAGGAGCGCTTGTGCACACCCCTACAGGTTATTCCTGGATCGCACGGCAGACATATTGCCTGCTGAGCTCCTGCACTAACCCTGCACACCATGCAGGGCTTGCCGAATCCAGGGGAAGCATGTTGTGTTATTGTGTTGATTTGGAACCATAACTCTCAACTGTCCAGATTTTTACAGAATGTCCATATTTTTGCCTCATATTTTTGGTCCATTCCTCATAAAATGTGTGGTTTTCTGGCAAATTATTGTTGACTGAAGTCACTAAATAATGACATATATATGAGTTTCAGACTTCATATCCTTCCGAAAAATGCATGCTAACACAAGTCTTGTTATTCTAGTAACTTTCTAAGTTTATAACACCATTGTTTAAAATATGTCCCTATTTTGGGGCCTTAGTACATTTTATCTGCTGATTTTTTTTATTCCTTTGTCTCCTCATTACTTTAGGGTCTATCCAAATTTCTTGTGCTAAGAGGTTGAGAAGTATGTTTGGCACCTATATCATAGTATAACAGCTCTCATTGTAAATCAACATAAAAACTCCTGCTTATTTAATGTAGTTAACATTGATAAAATTGCTGCAAGCTCTACTTACTCATGCTCAAAATAGGAGCAAACTGAAATGTCAAAAAAAGCAGTAACAGTTGCATCACTTTCTGTAATGTTCCTGAAGAGACATTCTGTTATATGCTAAATGTAACTACCAATATTAAAAAATGGATAAAAAAGACAAACCCTTTAACTGGCAGCAATCCTCTAAATTTTTGTGTCTAAATCAAAACACCTCACAGTAAAAGCTCATATTAGCTAACCAAAGTACAATAATCACCAAAAAATCAACAAAACACTTAAAATTAAAATCAGAAACATAAGCCACATTGGTAAAAATCACTAACAGTTGAGAAGCATGCTAATAATATGAAGAAAGAAAGAATGATGTGAATATATGTAACTTAACAGGATACTATGCCACAAAATGAGTATGCCTCGGCAGGTGGCTAGACAATTAAAAAAATAACAAACTGCTAAGGAAGAGACATTTACTGTAAATTCAAATCTGCATCCTGCAGTATGACTGCCAAATTAATGATTTCCAGTCTTACCTATACTCAACAATTAACACCCCACCATCAACATAGTTATTTTCCATTACAATCTTTCCAGAATGTGTCTGGAGCTAATGACTACTTCCCAAATAATTATTTAGTGTCAGAGCTGTAACACTTTTATCAAAAAATACTCAGCATTTGTAACAACAGTTAGCTGCTAAAATAATAAATTTGACCTCTGCAAACACAACCTAATACACAGTTATGAAATGGCTGCAATCTTACACCCCCATAACTGCAATGAAGTAGGGAAATTGATGTAACTGAATGAATTTAGTTTTACAAAAGAAGTAGCAGACTGTCACAACAATAATTATTCACCATTGTAATATTTAATAGCATTAACCCAATCTGAATGGTAAATCACAATACAACAAATGAAGTGCAAGCAGAATAAAAGCATGTGCAATTTATAAAGCGTTAACAATTCATTCATAGGTTGACATTTACAGAAGTATTGAAACATGAGAAGGATAGAAAAAATGAGAAAAAAATGATGAACAAAGCGAAATACACAGTACAAGTAGTACTTAAAATAAACACAAATCCATATGTGTATAAAAGCTGTTCTCTGCTATCATATTAATACATTGTAATGCATGGAGTGCAGTGATTATGCTCCCATAACTGGAAAAAGAGAAATCAGGTAAGCGCTTTGTTAAGATGAAGTATCACGCTAGGCAGTTTAACTCACCAGTACTGTCGGCAAATGACGGTGGCAGAATTAAAAACAGATTTTTTTCTGCCTGCTGTCTGTCCCTAACTTTTTATAACATAGCAGAATCTCTCACACTTTCTGACAGTACTCACTAAGAGCTTTATTGCTTTGAAAGCTGTCAAAACATATAGCCTTTTTTTCCTGCAAGTAGTAGTACATGGAGCAGATAAGTACCATGAGCTATGAAGAATTATGATCAGGTCTCTGATCATAACCCTTTATTATGCTTTCTTGACACGGATGAGCTGTCAAGGTGAATTTCTTGGCGTCCATGTCTTGAACACATAATAAGCCAGTTAAGTTTGGTGACCTGCTCATAATCCTCTATGTTTTATATATATATATATATATATATATCTATATATATATATATATATATATATATATATATATATATATATATATATATATATATATATATTGTCCCCTTGTACCTCAGACATGGGTATGATAAACACACCTATCCTGTATGTTGTAAAGATGTGTAAAGCTGTCTATAGGTTGAATATTGCATTAAAGCCAGTAAAACCTTTCTATGCTGCTCACTAGAAATTAACTAAAAGTTTATACACAGCACATAAAAACAGAGACAATGACAATTCCCCCAAAATACTATATCCCATCAAAAATAATATCCTAAACCCTAATCTACATACAATTAGTTTAACTTAAAGAAGATAAACACAATACAAAATTGAAATGGATTGCATATCCTTTTGTCTACAATGTAATAATAATAATAATAACAATTTTACAAACTGCAGACAAAATACACATGCAGCCCCATAAAAACACCCTGAAATGCATCATCACCCTAGAAATGAAAGTTATCATTCTTAGAAAACAAAATAAAATGAAAAGATGTTCCCCGGGATTCATGAACCTTGCGCCAGGCGCACGCATGGCGTAGGCGCCACAACGCCAGACATGGCCGCCGAGCAATTCAGGTACGATCCAAAGCCACGTGCATCAGCGGCGTACGCCGGAGTTGCGCCGCCTCCGGCGTAGGTATGTTAAATACCCCATGTGCGGTGTTGCACTATGCAAATGAAGGCAAGTAGCGATTCAGGAAGTGGCGCAGGCGTAGCATAACACAACGGCAATGTAAACCAAAAAAAAACGGTTTACACATATCCAAACATGACATAGGAGTAACGGAAGGCTGCCAACGTCAGGTGTCATAGTGGTGCAACATGGTAATGTGGAAAGAAACCGAGAATGTCAAAAGAAAACATGCAGAAAATGTAAATAATGACATAAAAATTATGTACGCAAAAACCACAGCAGAGTCCCAGGACATGTCCGCGGAAGGTGAGGAACACTGAAGTAATATGACAATGCCATAAAAGAGCAGTATAAGACACATCAGCATCACAGCCACAATACACCATAGTATGAATGGAAAGCCACATCCACAGCGCAAGGGTTGTCAAGGAGTGGCGGCGGTGTCTGGCGCCGTAACCATGTATTAGTAGTCAATGCCATGCAAATGAGGCAGATAATACTGAATCGCAAAACACCCGCCGGCGTAAGGCTGCACCAAACGGCGCAGCGGTAATACACCGAGGAGTGGCCTACAGGGAATAGCTGTCAATCGCAGAGGGGTGTGACACTGTAGGAGGAAGCACATTGGAGGCCAGCAAACCTGGGCTGTACAATGCACATCACAGCATCAGGACCGGCGTGTGAGGAAAGAGATTCGCTGAGAGTACACAATGCGTGCACAGATGCATGTGCACGAGGATGACTACGTTCCCCAAACCAGTCATGTGACGGCCGCCCCGTCAACAACCATGGATACAGGAAGGTGATGCGGAGAATATGATGAAATGCGGAAGCAGTGTAATTGGAGTCGTAATGAGCAATTAACAGCAATCAACTCACAAAGGGCAATTGGCGCCAGCTGACAACTCTGCATGCAGAAACGTGCAAAACGGGAAAGGGGATGCATATGAATGCAAAGAAAGTAGTGGATGTTGCAGAAATGCAAAGAGCGAAGAACCGATACAGCACAGCCAAGGAGAGAGTTAGCATAACGGTGGCGGCACACAAAATGCTTGATATGCCATGTGCCTGCAGAATGCACTCCCGTAAATAGTAGGTGCAACGTGCAGAAACAGTAAAGTAAGGTGTAAAGCTAAACCAATGCAGGCAAGTGTAATGTAACACCAAAGGCAACAGCGTTGCAGTGCCAACGGTAAAACACGGAAGATAACCCACAGATACGGCAGCAGAGACACACCCAATGACATCACTGGGTGTACAGCACAACACTATAAAGTGGGAATGCACACAACAAACAGTGCGATTTCCCAAACGCTGTGCCTTACGGTGTAAACACATGGGGAACTTTTAAAATTTATATGTTGGGTGCTGCCGTGGCCGTGATGTATCGGCATGTGGCAGAGACAGACGGAGTTGCGGAGGAGGGTGCCGACAACTACTGGAGGCCTCAGAGGAGAAGGAGAGTGTTCAGACCAAGGGTGACCTACCAGGGGCTGCAAGACCTGGAGATAGTAGAGCGTTACAGGGTGGACAGGGACACGTTACAGCAAATAGTGGAGCTGTGCCGGCCAAGCCTGAGAACAAGAGACAACAGAGGGGAGCCCATCCCAGTGGACACAAAGGTATGTGTAAGCCTGCGAATACTGGCAACAGGTACCTTTCAAAGGCCAACCGGGGATATAATGGGCATCTCACAGGCATCAGCATCCAGGGTACTACACCAGTTTCTGGATGCCATGTTACGACATGCCCATGAGTACATATACTTCCCCAGATCTCAGGAGGAGTTGGCTAGCAATATGCACCACTTCCACCGTGTGGCACAATACCCGGAGGTACTGGGTGCGATAGACTGTACGCACATAGAAATCAAGTCACCACCCGGTGAGCAGGGTAGACGCTACATAAACCACAAGGGATACCCCTCCATCAATTGCCAGGTCGTGTGCAATGCGCAGGGCATTATCATGGATGTGTGTGCTGGCAGCCCTGGAAGCTACCACGACTCCCATATCTGGCATGCCTCACAGCTATATCAGGTATTCGCCAGGGGGGACATCACACAAGGTCACCTTGTGGGGGATGCTGGCTACGCATTGGAGCCGTGGATGATGACACCCATCAGAAATGCACACACACACATGCAAGAACGCCATAATGAGGCACACGCACAGACCAGAATAATCATAGAGCGTGTGTTTGGGATGTTGAAATCACAGTTCCGGTGCTTGGATACATCCGGTGGAGCCTTGCAGTACTCTCCAGGCACAAGTGCCCACATATTCATAGTATGTGCTATGCTACATAATATGATCCTGCGGAAACAGCTGCTGCAGGGACATAATGGTGTAGGGCCACCAAGCCCGCCACAACTGCCAAGGCAAGCACAGGCACAGGGCGTCCAGCGCCATGAACACACTGTGCCAGCCCCAGTAGGCAGACGGAGGCGTACCCAATATGCCTATGCCTTGGCAAAGAGGGAACGTATAGCACATACTCTGACAGCATAGGCCCCATGGACTGACACCTCCCTACCTGCACACACAGTGAAATGGACGGCACACAAACATGTCCGCCCATAATGTGTACCGTATGGGTGGTCACATGTGTGACTCCAACATAGGTAGCACCCAAACACTGCACAACCCACAGCCAGCGGAGCATGGAACGGCAACAACTCAACGCG